>NC_053026.1:12766829-13066829 GCF_003073215.2 Triticum urartu
TAATAAGTGTATATGGATTATCTACACTATTAATAGTTCCTTGGATTCTACACTAATAAGCATGTGATCAGACTCTACACTAAAGTATATCATCGACTAGATTCCACAAAGCATATCATTGGACTCTACACTAAGCATATCATCGGATTCACTAAGCATATAATCAGATAATTTGCATTTGTAAGTATAACAATAAAGCATATATATATATATATCATCAAATTACTACATGCAGTACGTATAACATACCATTTCATGCCGATCGACCATGGTACTTGTCAGGCGGGTCACGAATGGCACCCCGACAAAGTCATCACGTGGCGGAATTATGTCCCATAGGTTGCACACCTCCTCCTCGCTCAGCCTCATTCTTTGAGCTATGATGGCTTCAAGAAGTGGGTTCTCATCATCTTCATTGAGTGGGTCCTCATTATCTTCATCATCTTCGTCATCTTCATCATATTCCACCAGGTTGATATCAATGACAACCAGCTTGGGTCTTTCTGCTCTGAAGGAGAATCTGATCAACTCACCACCAGTAAGACGCATGCGAGCGAGGAAACGGGCCCATCCATCTCCTCCAATCTGTGACATATTGCATCCTTTCTCGACCTCCATAGTGTACAGCCCCCCAGGAGCCTCAAATGTCACAGTGTCTCCTGTCAGCTTGTTGAATTTCAACCTCACATTGCATGGGATGATTTGTGTAAGAAAAGCAAAATGACACAATGCAGTAATGCCAACACTAAAAATAAAATAGTTGTTACATTTCATCTAATTTCTTACCGCCGCATGACGAAAACTCGGATGGAAGTAGATGTCGAACAGCTTGCCAGTTGCAAGGCTGTTGGCGCACCTTGACTTGGCCCCTATTGCCTACTTTTGGTTCTTCCACGAGAAACAATTTTATGGACAATTATAATCCTAATTTGGCCCCTATTGCCTAAGATAATTGTTTAAACAAACAAGTGGCAAATTTAACTAAATTGGCACCTACATTTTGCCAAAAAATAACTTATTACAAAAAAATAAATCGAGCATACTAAATCAACTAAATCAAGTAGCATACTAAATCCACTAGCATACTAAATCCACTAGGATACTAAAATCAACTAAATCAAAATGTTCTAACTCAACTAGCCTACTAAATCAACTAGCCTACTAAATAAACTAAATCAAAATGTTCTAAATCAACTAAATCAACTAGCCTACTAAATCAACTGAATCATATCAACTAAATCAAAATGTTACATATGAAAGCCTACTAAATCAAAATGTATCAGGGAGGAGGGACAAGGAGGGGCGACTCGAGGAGGGACAAGATAGTAGGACGGAGGAGGAAGGCGGAGCGAGGAGGGGCCGCCCGGCGGCAAGTGGAGGGAGGACGGATCGAGGAGGAAGGCGGAGCGAGGAGGGGCCGACTAGCGGCGAGTGGAGGGAGGACGGGGGAGGAGGCCGGTACCGAGTCCAGCGAGGAGGATGAGGCGACAACGACGCAGATCGGGGGAGGGGCGACGGGGGAGGACCGGCGGCGCGGGGGGTGAGGAGGAGACCGTGAGTTTGTGTGAGTGTGATCTGTGGATGAGGCTAGTGAGCGGGGGGAGATGGAATGGCATAGCAGTAGCGCGCTATAGGTAAATGCGCTACTGCTACGTTACATAGCAGTAGCGCTGTTTATTTTAACGCGCTGCTGCTATAACTCCCCTCGCAGCGGCGTCGTGGGAATTTTAGCAGTAGCGCTTCTTGGAGTGCACGCGCTACTGATAAACTTGTTTCAGCAGCGAGTTTCTATGGCCCGCGCTACTGCTACTTAGCAGCAGCGCCTGATTTTAAAGCGCGCTGCTGGTAAGATTCTATGTATAGGCTTTTCCCTAGTAGTGTATTGGGCAGACTTATCAAGTTGTTGCTCTTTATGTTATGTTATACCACCTGCATATGCATGCTCTAGCTTCTAGGTAGTTGAAGAATTGACATGTGGGATGCAAGTCCAAGCTTGATACTGTAAATGTTACTCCCACCTAGCAAGTTGGACTACTCGGGTGTCCACGCTGTAACAACATCTTGCTGCATTAGTGCATTGACTAAACTTTCTTCCTGGCCTGCCATTGTGTCCCTAAAATTAGAACGAACATACACATGCCTCTGTTTAGCCTCGTCTCGCTGCCTATCCCCGTCTTGTGGAAGATCCTAGCTCTCATTATTTTGCCGAGTGTTTGTTTTGTTCTTCGTTGCCTCATTTCCTCATTTACTCCAATGCGTGCCATCCATGACTTCAACCTGAACCAAGCATGTGCATTTTTAACTCATCATCCATAAATATCTAATGTGCTGACACTCTCCCAGGTCGGTCTCCATTGTCTATACCATGATTGGGGACATCTGCCTATACATTCACTACTAGGGAAAACGTTATACAGAACTTTAGCAGTAGCGCTTGTTAAAAAAGGGCGCTAGTGCTAAATAGCATTAGCGCGTGTCGGATAAGCGTGTTACAGAAACGAACTTAACAACAGCGCGCCCCACTATAAACGCGCTACAACTAAAATTCTCACGACTAAGCCGATAAGCTACACATAGTAGTAGCGTTCTTGCTTAAACCGCGCTACAGCTATGTCTATTGTAGCAGCGCGTTTAGGTAGAGAGGCGCTACTGCTAACCAAAAGAAAATAAATCGAACAAAAAATAGAAAAGTAAATGAAAATGAAAGATATAGAAAAAGGAGAAAGGAAAAAATAAAATGTAAAGAAAAATAGACGAGAAGGGGAAAAAAGAGACTGGATTAGCAGTAGCGCATTTCGTGAAACACGCTATAGCTAACTTAGCTATAGGGCGTTTCCGCTAACGCGTTACCGCTATGTTTCACTTAACCAGCGGTTTTCCCTCCACCCGGCCACCACTTCTCCCCCAAATCCCTCTACCCCACTTCGCCGTCGTGTCCCCAATTCCCCGTCGCCCCACTTCACCGCCGTCTCCTGCCGACGTCGACGCCCCCGGAGCCACCAGAGTCGCGCGCCGTCGACGCCACCAGAGCCGCCCCCAACGCCACCGAAGCCGCGCGGCCTCATCAACCCCACCGGAGCCGCCCTCGGCGGCACCGGAGCCACCGTCGACACCCCTGGCTTCCTCGCCACAACTGCCTCCCTCACCGTCACATGAGACGCCCCTGCCTCCCTCGCCACCACTGCCTCCCTCGCCACCACCGGACCCATCGTCTGTAGGCACCCCTCCTCTCTCTCTATCTCTCTCTCTCTCTGATGCATAGCACAAACATTATTGGACATACTAACTAGTTAGGTTAACTAGTTTAATTAGGTTATTTTTCTAGGTTAGTGCAAAAATGTAGTTAGGGCTTTCACAAAGAACTAGTTAGGTTACCTAGTTTAATTAGGTTAATTATCTAGGTTAAGAAAATTTTATTTAGGCCTTTGACAGAGAACTAGATAGGCTAACTAGTTTAATTAGGTTAATTATTTAGGTAAACTAGGTTAACAAGCTAGGTTAACTAACTTTCTAGGTTAATTTGGTTCGTTAGGTTAACAAGCTAGGTTAACTAGGTTCGCTAGGTTAGAGGAAAAATTTATTTTCGACCACTATTTTTCTAGGAGAAGAATTTTGGCAAGTTTTATTTTAAAGATGATCCCTTCATAGACTTTTATTGTTGATTATATCTTTTCATTGAAGTGATCATGTTATATCTTTTCATTGAAGTGGTTCGATTGTGCCCAAGTGGCCTTTTGTTTTTTCCAGGGAATGAAGCTGAGTGGCCTATGTTTTGCCGGAATGTTGATTCATTTCCATTCCGGCAAATTTCAGGTTCTCGATTTGTCCACTTTTTAGCAAAGGTCATGCTGAAATTTTCCGTGAATTTTGGCATGTCTTGTGCTACAAACTAGGACATATCGACTGCCCGGGATTTGCCGCACCGGGAAGGAGTCAACGTTCCTCTAAAACATAGGCCTTTTTTATGTCATTATTCATTTTATTAGGTCTAGAATTAATTGACTAGATTTAATCGTAGGAAACATGGCTAGCAACGATGAAGGACAGGGTTCTGGTTATTCCAACGACGTCTACCTACACTAGTAGAAAACGGGCCTATTATCCCGGTTCGTAAGGGCCTTTTGTCCCGGTTCTTGAACCGGGACTAAATGGTCGTTACTAATGCCCTGACCCTTTAGCCCCGGTTGTAACCAGAACCGGGACAGATGGGCCTCCACGTGGCCTGCGCACTGAGCCCAGGCAGGAGGGCCTTTGGTCCCGGTTGGTGGCACCAACCGGGACCAATAGACCTCCACGCGTCAGCATTTCTGTGGCTGGTGTTTTTGTTTTTTTAAGGGGGGAGTTGGGGTTTTGGGGGGTTAATTTAGGTATTTCATATATTGTGTTAGATAGCTAATTAATAGAGAGAAGTGTCCTCTCTTATGTCCGTGCTTGGTCGACGCTACGTACTATACATACGTATAGAGAGGACTAGACACACTAGCTAGCTAGTAAGCAAACGAAGGAAATAGAAGATCGTCATGAACATATATGCATATAGAGAGAAGTGATATCGACCACCTCTCCTTCTCCGAGAGATTGGTTGAACAACAAGTTCTCGTATATCTATCCGACACTACATGCTACATATATACAATAATTATCTCTTACAAATATAATGTGCTAAACTACGGACGCATGGTCCACATAGTATTCTCCGTCTTCAGCGATCACGTGGTCAAGAAAGAATGCCGCCAATTCCTCTTGAATTGCTCGCATGTGATCTCGTGCTAGGAGTTCATCCCGCATCCGGAACATCTAATTTGAAGAAGGGGGTCAATACATATATATATGAATGAATGAAACTCAACACAAATGATGGTAATAAAGAAAAATTGTGAATATTGTTATTTACGCACTTCGTATTGTTTGGCAGAGTAGCCCCGCTCACAGGTCGTGTGGCGGATGGACTCGGAAACGTAGTATCCACAGAAATCATTCCCTTGGTCCTGCCACAACCACTTTACAAGAAATAGAGGTCAATCAAACAGATAAGCAAGAATGCCAAATGGTATTGATGAAACTAGCGCTTGAATCAATAGCTAGGAGATACACGGAACATGCTACTATAGTACTTACTTTCGGGTGTCTAAATTGCAGCTCCTTCGGCAGTCCCGGAGCTTTTCTGGTGAATTTTCTCCAAACACTGCCCGACAAAGAAAACAATTACTTGATATCAGAAATGAACAAAGTTGCTGATATGGTGGATAATGATTGATTTAACTTACTTCTGGAGTATTTGAGTCATGTCCGCATACTCCTGGGGATCTTTTCGTTTGGAGTCCAAGACAGCTACTACTCCCTGCTCAAGCCTAATCTCTAGGAGAATATAGTGGTACCTACGCACACATGCATAACTCATCAATTACATTACTATAACCTGGACTAATATATAAGGGAAACCGAATATGCACAAGACAGTAACACTCACTTGAAGTTGTAAGGAAAGAGTATTATATCTTTGTTTTCATCTATTTTGAATGATCGTAGCAAGTTGGCCTCGGTATCTGCGGTATGAAATTTAACCTCAGTTGCATCTATGAGATATGTGTTAATGAACCCAATATCACTGACTTGTCTTTTCTTCAATTAGGCGATCTTTAATCTGCATAATTAATATAGTGAGGATAATTATAAATACATGCAATGAAAGAGCTGAGCTATATAGAGAGATTTAATGACAGAAGTAGTAGTACTTACAGACAGTAGCAGGTGACTGTTGCTTTATCGAGGGCCAATTGATTGAAAAACAGATAGAACTCCTCAAATGGAATAGGCAACAGATCAATTCCAACGAGGTCATGCTCCTTTTTAACTCTCACATACAAAGTACTCCTCCCCCCAGACTCTCTGCAGATTTTCATGTACCAATCATGCAATCTTCGCATCATCGTTGATAGAGATTTTTCATCTTTGACGAGAGGCTTCCCATACTCGTATCTGTGTATCTACGCGTCCATGAAATCATAATGTACATCGTCGGGCAGGCAATCTCCAAGATTGCTATAATCGGGCACCATCCTCGTATCGACGATGTCGCTAGGCACCTTGAGCGGGGGGCACGATTGATTCCCTTGTTCGCCGAGCTGGGCAATTTTTTTCCCAGCTGCTCGTCGTTCTTTCATCCTTTGATCACTGACTGTACTTCCCGACCGCTCTTCTTCGGCCCATATCTTTCCAATAATGCGCTCATAGTTGCCTTTCGGCGGAGACTTGGGTGGTTTTGCCAGGGCAGCCAGAGTGCGCTTCACTTTCACCGGATCTATCTTCTCCTCTAGAGGTGGATGTCTCTTTGCTTTCAACCCTTGAAACTAGTCATCCAGTTCGGTTCGCGCGATCTTCGCGTTCTCCTCCGGGGTCGTCTCGTATGGTAACTTCTCTGGAGTCTTCAGAGAAGGACCGAATCTGTATGTCCTCCCGCCTCTGGCTGTACTGCTAACGCCGGCCGAGCAGACGGAGCGGCTATCTTCTTTACTTGCTTACGAGGCGGAGGAGAAGGACTACGACGCGCCGGAGCAGCTGCTGGAGCGGCGGCGGGTCTCTTCCGCCCTTGCTGACGAGGCGGAGAAGGAGGAGGCTGGCTGCTCGGGCGCGCCGGCGCAGGCGGAGAAGGAGGCGGAGTGCCGCCACGCACCGGAGAAGGATCCGGCCGAGTGCCCTGATCGTCACTCGTCGGAGGAGGAGGCGGTGGAGGAGGCAGAGTGCCCTGACTCGCCGGAGAATGAGGAGGAGGCGGAGGCGTCCAGTTCGGAAGGTTGATGAGCTCCTTCCACCATAGGCATGGAGTCTTCAGAGAAGAACCCAGCCGAGTCTCCCCTTCTCAGGTAGGGTGGTCAAGCAGGAGGTCCTCAAATCCCTCCGTTATTTCATCCACCATCACCTTAGCATATCCTTCTGGAATCGGCCGGCAGTGAAAAGTTGCGCCGGGTTCATTAGTAAAAACAGAGCCAACAACCGCCTTGACCTTCATATTAACCCATTGCGTCATAAGGTGGCAATTTTGAGACTCCGTAATAGCATCCACGGGATAGCTGGCAGGAGCCGTCAAGACATGCTCCGGCTGAAGCAGCTCGGTGGATGCCATGCTGCTTCTCCGCTGAGATGGCGGGGTAGCTTCAGGGGAAACTTCGGCAAGTCGTTTGCTGCGATTTGCTTCTCGTTCCTCTATCGCTTGTACCCTTGCATGCAGCGCCTGCAGTTTGATCTGCTGCACTTTCTTCCTCCTCTCGTGGCATTTGTAACCGCCTGCGTCCGGAAACCCAGCCTTCCACGGAATGGAGCCTGGCATGCCTCGTGTCCGTCCAGGGTGCTCAGGATTTCTGAGGGCCTTTGTGAGCTCGTCGTTCTCTCTGTTTGGAAGGAACGTCCCTTTCTGTGCTGCATCGATATAGTACCGAAGTTTCTTGAAGGGTATGTCAAGTTTCTCGTCCGTCCAAACACACTTCCCTGTTACAGGGTCCAAGGATCCGCCAGCCCCGAAGAACCAAGTCCGGCAACGGTCTGGCCAGTCCATTGTCTCTGGTTCGATCCCTTTATCAAGCAGATCAGTCTCAGCCTTTGCCCACTTAGTCCGGCCTTGGAGGTAGCCACCTGACCCCGTGTGATGGTGAAGCTTCTTCTTCGCAGCATTTTTCTTGTTTGTCTCCAACATCTTCTTACTATTATCCGATGTCTTGTGGGCCACAAATGCGGGCCATTGATCTTTGATCTTCTCATATTTGCCCTTGAATTCTGGTGTCTCTTCTTTGTCGACAAACCTTTTCAGCTCATTCTTCCACCTCCTGAATAGCTCTGCCATCTTCTTAAGAGCGGCAGACTTAATTAATTGCTCTATAACCGGCTTCTCCGGATCCTCCTCTGGCGGTAGGGTGAAATTTGCCTTCAGCTCATTCCAAAGATCTTCTTTCTGCATATCATTGACATTAGACACCTGAGGGTCTTCTTTAGCCGGCTTTAACCATTGGTGGATGCTGATCGGGATCTTGGACCTAACAAGAACCCCGTACTGAGCAGTAAATGCATCCTTCGTCCGGATGGGTTCAATCGGTAGGCCGTCGCACGCGATTGCTGTGATCTCAAACCTTTCATCCTCACGCAACTTTTTCTTCGGGCCTCGTCTCTTTACCGAAGTTGTGCTCGATCCGGAGGGCTAGAATAAAAGAAGAAATACGAGAGTTAATTAATATGTGTACATACCAAAACAATGAATGCATCAATTAGCTAGTCTCAGCACAGGCTTAGCTAATATATTTACCTGGCCGGACTCTGTTCGGTCACCGGAGCCATCACCCTGTTCTTCCGGACCTGCTTCTTCACCCTTCTATTCTTACGGACCTGCTTCTTCACCCTGCTGTTCTTCCAGACCATCATTGTCGTTAAGAAAACACGACATGACATCACCTCCGTCTAAGATTATGTCCTGCAACCTCTCTTCTGCTTCCTCGTCTCGTCCGTGCTCCATTGTTTCTACAAATATATATTACAACATGGCAATTATTACACAAGCATGGCAGCACGTGGATATATTAGTTTGGGTGTACTCCTCGAGAGTTTTCACTGTCGAAGTTATCCGGGAGGGGGTAATATCGACAACGATGAGATACATACACGGGAAAATAATGTTATCGGGGAGCGGGTATATCGACCCCCCCCCCCATGTTGAAGTTATCAGGAGGGGTACTTTTATATCGACAACGATGATATACGTACATGGGAAAATAATATTATCAGGGAGAGGGTATATCTACCCCCCCCACGTGTTGAAGTTATCGGGAGGGGGTATATCGACCCCCCCCTCGTGTTGAAGTTACCGGGAGGGGGTAATATCGACAACGATGAGATACATAAATGGGAAAATAATGTTATCGATCGGGGAGCGGGTATATCGACCCCCCCCCAAGTGTTGAAGTTATCGGGAGGGGTTTATATATCGGCAACGACGACATACGTACATGGGAAAATAATATTATTGGGGAGGGGGTACATCGACCCCCCCCCCACGTGTTGAAGTTATCGGGAGGGGGTATATCGACCGCCCCTCGTGTTGAAGTTACCGGGAGGGGGTAATATCGACAACGATCAGATACATACACGGGAAAATAATGTTATCGGGGAGGAGGTATATCGACCCCCCCCCCACGTGTTGAAGTTATTGGGAGGGGTATATCAACGACGACAGACCCGATAAAACATAAGAAAATGAAGAAGAAATAAAAAGAGGAGAAGAAGAAAGGAATGGCTAGAGGAGAAGATCGAAGAAAAAAAGAAGAAAAAAAGAGGAGAAGAAGAAAGGAATAGAGGAGAAGAAGAGAAAATAGAATAGAGGAGAAGAAGAAAGGAATAGAGGAGAAGAAGAGAAAATAGAATATATTCTATTTTCTCTTCTTCTCCTCTATTCCTTTCTTCTTCTCCTCTTCTTTTTCTTCTTTTTTCTTCTTCTTATTTATTTCTCCTCTTCTTCCTCTCCCCTCTTCTTCTCCTTTCTTCCTCTTCTTATTTTCTTTTCCCTCTCATTCTTTTTCTTCTTCTTCCTTCTTAAAAATACATGAAGTAATATTACCTAGTTCATTGTTCATATGAATATACAAACATTTGCATATTTACAATAATTAATATCACAAAAAAAACTATGAACAGAAAAAAATCCTAATTTTTCTAAAAAACTATCTTTTGCATATATACATGAACATATATATACACAGAGAACATATATACATATATATAAAAAACAAGCATATATATGAAAAAAAATGCTAGCTAGGGAGGGCGCCGGCCGGACCAGGAGGACCGCGGGGTCGGCAGCGAGGATGGCGATGGGGCAGTGGGCGCGGGCGACGGTGACGGCGGGCCGGGGCGGCGCGCGTCGGGGATGGGGCCGACGCGGGCGACGGCGAGGGCGGGCCGGGGCGGCGCGCGTCGGGGCAGGGACGCGGGCGACGGTGACTGGGGCGGGCCGGGGCGGCGCGCTTCGGGGCAGGGGCCCGGGCGACGGCGACGACGGGGGCGGGCCGGCGCGGACGGCGTCGGGGCAGCCTGGCGGCGTCGGCGGCGTCGGGGGCGGCAACTGCAAGATGAGAGTCAAAATTTCCTAAGTGTGGACTTATATAGCAGAGCCTTTAGTCCCGGTTCGTGGCAGCAACCAGGACTAAAGGTGGGCATTAGTCCCGGTTGGTGCCACCAACCGGGACCAAAGGCCACTTTTCAGCAGCCCAAAGGGCGGGAAGCGGCGGCCTTTGGTCCCGGTTGGTGGCACCAACCGGGACTAAAGTGGGTCATTGGTACCAGTTCGTGGCACCAACCGGGACCAATGCCCCCCTTTAGTACCGGTTGGTGCCACCAACCGGGACCAAAGGCCTTGTGCTGCTGCGCCCGCGTCGAAAGTTTAGTCCGACCTCGCTAGTTCAAAGGGGTGCGCAGTGGCTTATAAGCCCCACTGCCGCACCCGTCTCGAGCTTCTCTCCATTGCAGGCTTTCGGGCCTAATTGTCACTGCTATGCCTGTGGGCCTACTGGGCCTCCTGCAGGCCTGAATCCTGGCCCATGGATGGGTTTCTAGTCGTATTCAGGCTGTGGGGGCCCAGTAGGTGGCACTTTTTTTGTTGCTTTATTTATTTTATTTTATTTTGTTTTCTGCTTTATTTTTTAATTCCTTATGCTTTTAGTTTTGGAAAAATTATAAACTTTTTGTTATTGCCATTAGTTTTCAAATTTGAAAACACTTTTTTTGTTTTTTTTCTTTTTTGCTTTATTTATTTTATTTTGTTTATAATTACAACAAAATACTTATTGTTGCTATTCTTATTTTTATTTCAGTTTTTTTGTTTTGTTTTCTACATTATTTATTTTCTTTTGTTTTTTGCTTTATTTTTTAATTCTTTTTGCTTTTAGTTTTAGAAAAATTATAAACTTTCTGTTAGTGCCATTAGTTTTCAAATTAGAATAGTTAAAATTTGAATTCTTTGAAATTTATGTGAATCACAAGTTTTTGCCCCCTTGAGAGTGTTCTTGGTGAGAACATTGTTGACAAGGAGTGAACCGTGATTAATGGTATTACGAGGGCCAAACCATAAGACATTAAAGCATTTGAAATGAACTCTGAAAAAGTTGGCATAGCATGTGCATGTACAAAACGGAGAATAGTATCATACTCGTTTGTTACAAAGTTGGCATGGTATCATCATAATAGTTGCGGGATAAAGTCTTCACTTTTTCTTCGCTTGTGTCATTTGCTTATTGCTCCGTAACCATGGATAATCTTCATTGTTTATCAGGATGCTTGGGTCAGCCTTGACTTTGAAGGGAGGAATTTCATGAAACTTTTCATAATCTTCAGACATGTCTGTCTTGCCCTCCACTCCCACGATGTCCCTTTTTCCTGAAAGAACTATGTGGCGCTTTGGCTCATCGTATGATGTATTTGCTTCCTTATCTTTTCTTTTTCTCAGTCTGGTAGACATGTCCTTCACATAGATAACCTGTGCCACATCATTGGCTAGGACGAACGGTTTGTTAGTGTACCCAAGATTTTTCAGATCCACTGTTGTCATTCCGTACTATGGGTCTACCTGTACCCCGCCTCCTGACAGATTGACCCATTTGCACTTAAACAAAGGGACCTTAAAATCATGTTCGTAGTCAAGTTCCCATATGTCCACTATGTAACCATAATATGTGTCCTTTCCCTTCTCGGTTGTTGCATCAAAGCGGACACCGCTGTTTTGGTTGGTGCTCTTTTGATCTTGTTCAATCATGTAAATTGTATTCCCATTTATCTCGTATCCTTTGTAAATCAATACATTCAAAGATGGTCCCCTGGACAACAAGTACAGCTCATCACAAACAGTGTTGTCACCTCTGAGACGTGTTTCCAACCAACTGCTGAAAGTCCTGATGTGTTCACATGTAATCCAGTCGTCGCACTGCTCCGGGTGTTTGGAGCGCAGACTATTCTTGTGTTCATCGACATACGGGGTCACCAAGGTAGAGTTCTGTAAAACTGTGTAGTGTGCTTTAGACCAAGAATGCCCGTCCCTACATATTATTGAGTCCGCTCCTAGCGTGCCTTTTCAAGTCAGTCTCCCCTCATACTGCGATTTAGGGAGACCTATCTTCTTAAGGCCAGGAATAAAGTCAACACAAAACCCGATGACCTCCTCTGTTTGATGGCCCATGGAGATGCTTCCTTCTGGCCTAGCGTGGTTACGAACATATTTCTTTAGGACTCCCATGAACCTCTCAAAGGGGAACATATTGTGTAGAAATACGGGCCCCAGAATGACAATCTTGTTGACTAGATGAACTAGGACGTGCGTCGTGATATTGAAGAAGGATGGTGGGAACACCAGCTCGAAACTGACAAGACATTATGCCACATCACTCCTTAGCCTTGGTATGATTTCTGGATCGATCACCTTTTGAGAGATTGCACTGGGGAATGCACATATCTTCACAATGGCTAATCGGACGTTTTCCGGTAGAAGCCCCCTCAATGCAACCGGAAGCAGTTGCGTCATAATCACGTGGTAGTCATGAGACTTTAGGTTCTGGAACTTTTTCTCTGGCATATTTGTTATTCTCTTTATATTCGATGAGAAGCCAGTCGGGACCTTCATACTGAGCAAGCATTCAAAGAAAATTTCTTTCTCTTCTTTCGTAAGAGCGTAGCTAGCAGGACCTTCATACTACTTCGGAGGCATGCCGTCTTTTTCGTGCAAACGTTGTAGGTCCTCCCGTGCCTCAGCTGTATCTTTTTTCTTCCCATACACGCCCAAGAAGCCTAACAGGTTCACGCAAAGGTTCTTCGTCACGTGCATCACGTCGATTGAAGAGCGAACCTCTAGCTCTTTCCAGTAGGGTAGGTCGAAGAATATAGATTTATTCTTCCACATGGGTGTGTGTCCCTCAGCGTATTTCGGAACAGCTAGTCCGCCGGGACCCTTTCCAAAGATTACGTGTAAATCATTAACCATAGCAAGTACGTGATCACCGGTACGCATGGCGGGCTTCTTCCGGTGATCTGCCTCGCCTTTGAAATGCTTGCCTTTCTTTCGACATTGATGGTTGGTCGGGATAAATCGACGATGGCCCACGTACACATTCTTCCTGCATCTGTCCAGGTATATACTTTCGATGTCATCCAAACAGTGCGTGCATGCGTGGTATCCCTTGTTTGTTTGTCCTGAAAAGTTACTGAGAGCGGGCCAATCGTTTATGGTACGAACAGCAACGCCTTTAGGTTAAATTCCTCTTGTTTGTGCTCATCCCACGTACGTACACCATTTCCATTCCACAGCTGTAAAAGTTCTTCAACTAATGGCCTTAGGTACACATCAATGTCGTTGCCGGGTTGCTTAGGGCCTTGGATAAGAACTGGCATCATAATGAACTTCCGCTTCATGCACATCCAAGGAGGAAGGTTATACATACATAGAATCACGGGCCAGGTGCTGTGATTGCATCTCTGCTCCCCGAAAATATTAATGCCTTCCGCGCTTAAAGGAAACCATACGTTCCTTGGGTCCTTTGCAAACTCATCCCAGTACTTTCTCTCAACTTTTCTCCACTGCGACCCGTCAGCGGGTGCTCTCAACTTCCCGTCTTTCTTACGGTCCTCACTGTGCCATCGCTTCAACTTGGCATGCTCTCCATTTCTAAACAGACGTTTCAACCATAGTATTATAGGAGCATACCACATCACCTTCACAGGAACCATCTTCCTGGGGGGCTCGCCGTCAACATCACTGGGCATGTGTTCAGATCCTTGTATGCACCACGGTAGAGGATGCAGTCATTAGGGCACGCATGTATCTTCTGCACCTCCAGTCCTAGAGGGCATACGACCTTCTTTGTTGCGTATGTACTGTCGGGCAATTCGTTATCCTTTGGAAGCTTCTTCTTCAATATTTTCAGTAGCTTCTCAAATCCTTTGTCAGGCACAGCATTCTCTGCCTTCCACTGCAGCAATTCCAGTATGGTACCGAGCTTTGTGTTGCCATCTTCGCAATTGGGGTACAACCCTTTTTTGTGATCCTCTATCATGCGATCGAACTTTAGCTTTTCCTTTTGACTTTCGCATTGCGTCCTTGCATCAACAATGACCCGGCGGAGATCATCATCATTGGGCACATCGTCTGGTTCCTCTTGATCTTCAGCAGCTTCACCCGTTGCAGCATCATTGGCACATCGTCTGGTTCCTCTTGATCTTCACCAGCTCCCCTCGTTGCAGCATCACCGTATTCAGGGGGTACATAGCTGTCATCGTACTCTTCTTCTTCGCCGTCTTCCATCATAACCCCTATTTCTCCGTGCCTTGTCCAAACATTATAGTGTGGCTTGAAACCCTTGTAAAGCAGGTGGGTGTGAAGGATTTTCCGGTCAGAGTAAGACTTCGTATTCCCACAATTAGGGCATGGACAACACATAAAACCATTCTGCTCTTTGCCTCAGCCGCTTCGAGAAATTCATGCACGCCCTTAATGTACTCGGAGGTGTGTCTGTCACCGTACATCCATTGCCGGTTCATCTGCGTGCGTTATATATAATTAAGTGTGTCAAAAACCATTACAGAACATCATGAATAGATAATTAAGTGACCAAATTAATATAAGTTCATCGTCACATTAAAACCAAAGTACATACATAGTTCTCATCTAACAACATATAGCTCTACAGAGCATCTAATTAATTAAATCATACATTGAAACTATGTAAAACATTTCAATGTGAAAACAAACGCGATCATAATCGCAACCAAGGTAATAGTTCATCCAACGGCATAATGATACCAAGCCTCGGTATGAACAGCATATTTTCTAATCTTTCTAATCTTCAAGCGCATTGCATCCATCTTGATCTTGTGATCATCGACGACATCCGCAACATGCAACTCCAATATCATCTTCTCCTCCTCAATTTTTTTATTTTTTCCTTCAAGAAATTGTTTTCTTCTTCAACTAAATTTAACCTCTCAACAATAGGGTCGGTTGGAATTTCCGGTTCACATACCTCCTAGATAAATAAAATCCATGTCACGTTGGTCGGCATAATTTTCATAAACAATAAATGAACCAATAGTTATAAAGATAATATATACCACATCCGAATCATAGACAGGACGAGGGCCGACGGGAGCGGATACCAAAACCATCGCACTATATAAGATGCAATAATGAAAGTAAGAAAATGATACAAGTATCTATCTAAACATACAAGTAAGAATATTTTTCCTTTCAGAAAGAAGATAAGAACAAGAGGCTCACCACGGTGGTGCCGGTGATGAGATTGGCGCGGGTGATCGACGGCGGTGAAGATGGGGGCGGGGCCTGATGGACCGCTAAACCTAGATAAATATTGAGGAAAATGGAGCTTGGAGGTCGAGCTTGGAGAGGAGAAAGCTTAAGTAGTGTGGCTCGAGCATTCCATCGAACACCTTGTGTGTATAGGAGGTGTGCATAGGAGGTGCGCTCTGCTCTTGCGTGAGGGGGTATATATAGGCACCACCATTGGCCCCGGTTGGTGGCATGAACCGAGACTAAAGGGGGGCCTTTGGTCTCGGTTCATGTCTCCAACCGGGACCAATGGTGGTGGGCCAGGAGCCAGGCCCATTGGTCCCGGTTCGTCCCACCAATCGGGACCAAAAGGTCTAGACAAACCGGGACCAATGGCCCACGTGGCCCGGCCGGCCCCCTGGGCTCACGAACCAGGTCCAATGCACCCATTGGTCCCGGTTCTAGACTGAACCAGGACTAATGGGCTTACCCGGCCTTAACCTTTGCCCCCTTTTCTACTAGTGCTAGCGGCAGACGAAATTTTGAGCCTTGCCAACGATCAACCGACGATGTTGTTGCTGGGCCCACCGGTCGCATCAGGGACTGAGACCGACACGCAGACCGGTGCTGAGACTGAGACCATCGCTGAGACTGAGACCGGCATCGAGACCGGTGCTGAGACTGAGACCAGCGCCGAGACTAGCGGATCCGGTGTAGAACTGAAAGCAAAGAGGGAACGGCTTCCTAACAAGCTCAGGACTACTAGACTGGTGGTCACGGAGGTGGACGACGGCAATTTTGAGCCAAAAGCGCCTGAGGAAGCGCACGCGTGCTACGGCAATCAATTAGGCTGCATCATACGGACAACCGCCACCATCAACAATGAGAAACTACAGAAGATAGATAATATGAGGCCCTCCCTCCTAAAGAATTTGCACCAGATATTCTTGTTCCCGGGGCGGAAAGAAAAGGATTATAAAGATCCAGATAAGGACATGGCAATGAAGAAGATAAACAAACACGCCATGACCAAGTTTAGAGACGTGTTGGTCGCCTGGAAAACAAGGGTGAAATATCGGATCGTCAACAAGAAGGAACCCTACTCCGAGATTGTAAAGGATAATCCGACAATCACGGAAGAGCAGTTTCAAATATTCAAGGCGGCTTGCAAGGCCGAAGCTGCCAAAAAAAAGTCTAAGGACATGAAGGGGCTTCAAGAGAGGACCATTGGGAGCCACCACCTCGGAAGCCATGGTTACGCCGGGAAGTGGTCCAAATGGGCCAAGGAGGACGCGGAAGTCGTGAGTCTGGGCATCCCAGACCCCTTGGCAGATTTCAACGTCTCGCAGGAGCGTGACGTCCTCAGGGCCCGGCACCGTTGGGACCCAGTGAAGGATGCTTTCAAGACGAACACGGTCACGACGGAGTTCATGAGACTGCTGGTAATTTTTGTTTTTGATCAATTCGATTGCACGTTAGTCATATTTGTAAATGATCCTTGTGCCTTTTGCAGAGAGAGCAGCACAGGATTGCGGCCGAAAGCCACTCGCCGTCTGAGGCGTTGGCGAGGCCCAAGTGGGACACTCCATTCAACCAGGCATTGAACATATTGAAACGACTCCCGGTGGAGACTCGGCCGTCGTATGGACGCGTGCACGATGTCGGAGACGGCGCCACGTGGAAGAAGTACTACCATGAGACCACGGATGAGAGAAAGGAAAGACGGAGGTTAACTGGAGAAAATATCGACAAGAAGGTTGAGATTGCGGTTGAGAAGAAATCAACTCAGACAATCGCAACAGCGGTAGCTGCTGCAAAATAGGTGGCTGTAGATATTTCTACTTCCTTGGTTATGGCCGTTTTCAATTGGACCAGGCAAAATCCAGAAAAAACTGCAGCAGACTTTCCCCTTGCTAACTTCTTACGGAGCAGCTCGACTAGCATTGCACCAGCACCTGTAGCTGCACCTGCACCTGCTCCCGCACCGGACATGCTCGGCGGTGCTTCGTCTTTGGCTGAGCTCGACGCCCTCACGGTATCTGTCACACCGGCCCCCTTCAATAAATGTATATTCTCCCGTTTTCGTTCCCTTTCGGATGTCTCACGTCGCAGACTTTTCTTTGCAGGCCGACGAAACCCCGTGCACCATATTGTACACCATCGGCGACCAGAAGGTGGACGTGAGGAAGGCGACGATAATGAAGCCGAAGGAACCATTGTTCCACAGCCGGTCAATCCCCTCGAACGTCTTCAAGGTTTCCGTGGCCAGTGTCAAACCGGGCCACGAGAATTTGCCTACTCTAGTACTAGGGGGGATGACGACGAGACCCCGTAGCGGCTTGGTGATTGTTGCAATGGGTGGGTCCTGTTGTGGCCAAAGAGTCTGCTTCGTTTGGAGGTGGCCGGGAGCACACCCACGAGCACGCAGCCTCAGCAAGGTATGAACATCAACACCCCACCTACCGAATTAGCGTCGGGTGTCGGGTTGGGTGATAGCGGACGGGGTAAGGAAGAGGCTCCATTAGTCGCTGATGACGTCGCCATGGATGAGGATGAGGATGACGATGGCACTCAACAGTATGTCTATACTGGCGCCTACTCAGGGTTTGAGCGTCATGAGTCGGTGCCTGAATTGTCGTCTCTAGAGGCTGAACGTATTAAGGACGACCTTCCAGTAGTAAAGAAGTCTAGGAAGAGATTGAGGAAAGGCAAAAAAGCTGATTCTATGATCCAGCCGCCTTAGCAGCCTCGGGTTCAAGACCATGTAGATATCCCCGGTCAACTAATCCTACCTGCAGCAGCGCTAAGGACCAGATTCGGCGATCTAAGGAGACTTCACGACGATGTGTTGCGGATAGAGAAAGGCCTCGTCGCCTTGAAAGATCCAGGATACCCACTCTACATGGTCAACGTTCTTGGCAATTATCGTACGTCGACACATTCCCCGCGGAGAAGTTCTTCCTTCGATTCGATTACATATTCGACATGTTTCACGTGAAGAAGCTGGATTTTACGTTTGTCCGCCTTTATGCCTTGCACATGAACTACATCATCGGGGCTGAGCAGATACCTCATATCTGTGTCGCTGACCCGTACTTCATGCACGAGAGCTTCTTGGGAGTCTGCCCAAAGCACCGTGAATACGCGAGGGAATACATCGTCAATTTCATGCTCACCAATAAGGACAAGGAGATGATTCTTGTGCCTTATCATCCCCTGTAAGTCATCCGCGCGGATATCCTTCCTTCGATTTCAATCAATCATTTGCACAGTGGAGGCTAATTAATTTGAGGTGTACTTATTTTGCGCAGCGGCGGGCGTGGCGTCCTCATCATCCTCTACCCCCGATACTCCCACGCTCTTTACTTGGACTCGTCTAAGAACATTAACAAAAAGGATTACACCCACATCAAGGATGTTCTCGACAGTGCTATGTTTTACTATGACGCACGAGGTGAGAGGTCAAGGACAAGAAGAGAAGGGGCGGCAGGCTCGCCTTCGGCCATAAAACCGACTTCTGCTGCATCCAGCAACCGAATGGTTCTCTTAATGATGGATTCTATGTCCTACACCACATGCTGGAGTACAGACGGGATCACCAGAACCTTCGCATGTCACCTAGATCCGGCGATGCCCATATTCTGCAATGGGTAAAAAACGTAGGAGATATCGAGGATCATCGACTTCGAGCTGAGTTCTATCACATCCAGCATGAACTTGCCCAAATCATCATGAAGGAGGTCGTCGAAAAAACAGGGATGTTCTACGAAGAAGGACAAATGTCGCGGGAAGACGTCCGAACACGGGTAGCCTCCCAGCGTCTCAACCTGAAGCCTTTCACTAGGCTCGGGGACTATCTCCCTGACTTGGATGGATGGCACGACATGGAGTTATTGTCTATATATGACAATGTGTCCGTTTAGTCCATACTTTCTGTATGACGAAACTTTGAGTTATGCCCAACGAAACTTTATTTGTGTTGTAATTAAACCGTCCTCCTCGACTAACGACGATCACTCTAGTTAGGGCATTTTGGGTACGATCAACTTTGTTATTATGCTTATGGTATATATGTTGCTTCTATTTTTGCCAAGTCTGTCTCTTTCTATTGCTCAACTATATATGTTGCATATCATCGACTCATGTGATGATGCAGGTGCATAGATCATCGATGGCGAAGAAGTGCTACGCCAGGAGTATATATACGACGAGTGGCCGGAGTGTCAAGCCCAGGTGTACCAGTTTCCGGTTTCTGAGCAACAGGCAGTAGTTAGTTTTGTTGGGGAACGTAGTAATTTCAAAAAAATTCCTATGCACACGCAAGATCATGGTGATGCGTAGCAACGAGAGAGGAGAGTGTTGTCTACGTACCCTCGTAGACCGAAAGCGGAAGCGTTAGCACAACGCGGTTGATGCAGTCATACGTCTTCACGATCCGACCGATCAAGTACCGAACGCACGACACCTCCGAGTTCAGCACACGTTCAGCCCGATGATGTCCCACGAACTCCGATCCAGCTGAGTGTTGAGGGAGAGTTTCGTCAGCACGACGGCGTGGTGACGATGTTGATGTTCTACCGACGCAGGGCTTCGCCTAAGCACTGCTACAGTATTATCGAGGTGGACTATGGTGGAGGGGGGCACCGCACACGGCTAAAAGATCAAACTGATCAATTGTTGTGCCTATGGGGTGCCCCCCTGCCCCCGTATATAAAGGAGCAATGGGGGGTGCGGCCAACCAAGGGGAGAGGCGGGCCGGAGGAGTCCTACTCCCACCGGGAGTAGGACTCCCCCCCTTTCCTAGTTGGAATCGGATTCGGGAGGGGGGAAAGAGGAGAGAGAGAAGGAAGGGGGGGTCGCCCCCCTCTCCTTGTCCTATTCGGACTAGGGGGTAGGGGCGCGCGGCCCAGCCCTGGCCGCCTCTCCTCTTCTCCGTAAAGGCCCACTAAGGCCCATTTACCTCCTGCAGGTTCCGGTAACCTCCCGGTACTCCGGTAAAATCCTGATTTCACCCGGAACACTTCCGATATCTAAACATAGGCTTCCAATATATCAATCTTCATGTCTTGACCATTTCAAGACTCCTCGTCATGTCCGTGATCACATCCGGGACTCCAAACAACCTTCGGTACATCAAAACATATAAGCTCATAATAAAATTGTCATCATAACGTTAAGCGTGCGGACCCTACAGGTTCGAGAACTATGTAGACATGACCGAGACACGTCTCTAGTCAATAACTAATAGAGGAACCCAGATGCTCATATTGGCTCCTACATATTCTACAAAGATCTTGATCGGTCAGACCGCATAACAACATACATTATTCCCTTTGTCATCGGTATGTTACTTGCCTGAGAATCGATCGTCGGTATCTCAATACCTAGTTCAATCTCGTTACCGGCAAGTCTCTTTACTCGTTCCGTAATACATCATCCCGCAACTAACTCATTAGTTGCAATGCTTGCAAGGCTTAAGTGATGTGCATTACCGAGAGGGCCCAGAGATACCTCTCCGACAACCGGAGTGACAAATCCTAATCTCAAAATACGCCAACCCAACATGTACCTTTGGAGACACCTGTAGAGCACCTTTATAATCACCCAGTTACGTTGTGTCGTTTGGTAGCACACAAAGTGTTCCTCCGGTAAATGGGAGTTGCATAATCTCATAGTCATAGGAACATGTATAAGTCATGAAGAAAGCAATAGCAACATACTAAACGATCGGCTGCTAAGCTAACGGAATGGGTCATGTCAATCACATCATTCTCCTAATGATGTGATCCCGTTAATCAAATGACAACTCATGTCTATGTCTAGGGAAACATAACCATGTTTGATCAACGAGCTAGTTAAGTAGAGGCATACTAGTGACACTATGTTTGTCTATGTATTCACACATGTATCATGTTTCCGGTTAATACAATTCTAGAATGAATAATAAACATTTATCATGATATAAGGAAATAAATAATAACTTTATTATTGCCTCTAGGGAATATTTCCTTCAAGTTTAGGTTCACACTAATGCGAGACAGGGATACGAACTCATGTACTGCATAGTTCCGCTCTCACTCAAAGTGATAGCTCTTCTCGCGTATATCATTGTTTAGATGGTTGACGATATAGTTGCAAGTAATCGAGACTTGTATCGCTATTCTCGAGATGATGACGAGAGACCCGTTTGGGTTGGATGATGATTATGATGATAACATGATTTGATGAGACTAGTTGTATGTATATGTTATGATTACATTTGTATGTGTATGATATGCTAAAGATTATTGTATAAAGCCTATTCAAATACAAAACAAATATGCAGGGGAAAAACTAATAAAACTAGTAGTAGCGAGGGGAACAAAGTTAGTAGTAGCGCCGCCTTAGCCGTAGCGCTTCTCTCTAAAAAGCGCTGCAAATAATATCAGCAGCGCCCTTCACCAAAGCTCGCTACTGCTATCCATGTATAGAAGTAGCGTGGGTCGATAGGCGCTACTGCTACAGGTTAGCTGTAGCGCCTTATCAGTAGCGCATCGTCCCGCGCTACTGATAGGCCTAAAACCCGCGCTGTTGCTAGGCTTTTCCCTAGTAGTGATTGTTGGCAAGGATGAATATGATGAGCTTGCTCGTGAGTGATATTGAGTGTCAGACATTGCTCTTGTTAAGCGTATTCTCTGTCAAACCTTCACTATCTCACCTCACTTTCGCGTTATGCTTGGCACTACTAATACACTGGTTGTGCATTTGTAGGATCATAAGGGCAGAGCGATTGAGCAGATGGGGAGGCAGCCGTGCTGCGACAAGGTGGGGCTGAAGAAGGGGTCGTGGACAGTGGAGGAGGACCAGAAGCTTGTTGTCTTCCTCCTCACCCTGTTGATACTGCTATGTGTATGGATGTGTTTATGTGGATTTGGTCTAATATGTCTCCTCCTGTTGATCTAATGGCCCATGCTCTAGTTCTAATTCATGCCTATGAAATGGTTACTGTGGATTTGGTGCTGCTCTAGATTCTTTCTGCACTTATAGTTACGCTATTGCACTGTATACATGAGTAGTCAGTAACTAGTGCTGCTGCTTGAACTCAAAATTTCTTTTACAAAGAATAAAAAAGATGAGCATTTCTCCCGCCAATGTATGCAGTAGTTGCTGCTGTGTAGTCATCGGCTGGACCTATGCATTTCATCAAAATTTGCAATGATGTTTGTCGCCTAAGAAACTAGCGAATTTTAGGCCTGAGATTCTTCTTTTGTTGTACTTGTACATGTAGCAGTGTTCTTGGCACTATGACCTAAAGCAATCAGTTGGTCAATTGCAGTCCTGGCATGCTTTGTTGCTCTCCTAGTTGTTAACCTATGTGTAGTAGTACGTAGGAATATAGGTATGCTAAATCTGGCATTTTCAAGTATGTTGTGTTGCTTTGACTGCTCTCAGTTTAATAAATCTGGCATAGGACGTATTTATTTAGACAAAATATCCGCTTTCCCTGACATAATATGTTCATGTTCACGACAGGCCGCCTGCAAAATTGCTGGACGCAGCATCAATGTAGCTCTGATCCAGAACCTGGTTCTTGGATGCAACACGCATTGTCCTAGACAGGTATAGCCCCGGTCATATACCATAATATGTTAGTGTTCAGTCATGTATGCATCTCCATGTTGCAAGCCTGCCATACTTGGTAGGATCAGTACTTATTAACTACTCATATGTTCTTGTAGAGAAGAATACAATTATTATTTAACCAGTCCAGATTTTTAACATTTGATGTGCTTCCAAGGGACACAGATCTCTACTCTTCTATATAATCCACATTTTGTTCTGGAAGCAAGTCAGTTGTACCATGCTCTTACATCACAACAAGGTGTCATTTGATGTACCACTGCTGTTGATGCTCCCTAGAGTCTAGATGTAGATGTACTGCTGCTGTTGATGCTCTAGCTGTAGCCTGTACAACTGCTGTTTTGCTACTGTAGTGTTAGTTTCGCTGCTGCTAGCTATTGGCTGCTACTAGTTAGTACTTGGTAGTTAGTGCTAGCAGTGCTAGTAGCTGTTGCTCCTGCTTCTATTGCTTGTGCAATTGTGCTAGTAGCCAGTAGATGTTCATTGCATAACCTGCACTAGTAGCTAGTAGATGTGCTGGTACCTATATGCTAGTATTGTTGGTGTGTTGAATGTCTTAGTAGAACATCATCGGTTGATGTGTTGTAGTCATGTTTTGGAAGTTTTGCCATGCCATGCTTAGTGTTTACTAACTGAGGTATTTGGGCATTTATGTGTAATTTTTATTCTTTAGAATGGATATTTTTTATTGGTAATCATTTAACTTCCACTGTATCTCGCTAATAATTTATGCAGATCAGGATCTAATGTTTTTGAGGTGGCTGCTGCTGTGACCGAAGATCAGAAGAAGCCTGGAGATGTGCACAATAGTTTTAGTTGATGTTGCCACCATGTTTTGGTGCATGTGTATTTCTTTTTGATTGTTTGAACACTTGATGGATCGTGCAGACGTGTATGTGTTGTTGTGAGTTTCGTTCAGTGATTTCTGGATTTGATCATTTAATTGAGAGAATTATTGATTGTTTGCTGTTGAAATGTGTAAAAGAAATATGTGAATGAAAAGGCTGAATGTCCTATTGGATCGAATAATATTTAGGCTCTAAAAAGGCCATGGCCCAAACATTAGTGGACTGGAATATTGCACATTTATGAAAAAGGGTATAAAAAGGCTTAATTAAATGGACTATGAAATGGATGAAATAAAAAGGCCAAATTGTTGGGCTTGGCCCATGAAGCCGAGAAAAAATTGATAGAAAAAATAATAAAAAGGTTGAATTAGTGGGCTCGGCCCATGTAAAGCGTTGAATTGGACCAAACTGAATCTTATCAATGACCTTTTCAATTGGTCGCAATATTACCACGTCAAATTGCCACGTGGCCCGGGTAGACAGCTAGCGACCAAAACAGAAGGTCGTAAGATAAATGACCTTTCGTTTTGGTCGTGGAATTCCAGTCGTTAATTTCAGTCTACGACGGCCAGCTTTTGACCATCCATTTTTGGTCAAAAAAGGTCGCAAATGAAAAACAATGACGTTTCAGCGACCAATAGTGATGGTCAGAAGTTGACAAATTTCTTGTAGTGCTGGTTGCATGTCAAGCATCGACTCGCAACTAGGGTTCCAAGTTGCATGTCGATAATTGACTCGTTATTGGGTGGGTGTGTGTTATTTTATCGAAGTGTTCCCCGTTGAATGTCAAGCATTGACTCATCACTAGGGGGTGTGTATTTGTTGAGAACCCCCAGTTGCAAGTTGACCATCGACTCGCAACTAGGGGGTATGTGTGTGTGTGTGTATTTTATTCGTGGCCCCCTATTGCAAGTTGACCATCAACTCGCAACTACGAGGATGTGTGTGTGTGTGTGTGGGTGTGTCGAGGGTCCCCAATTGCATTTCGATAACCAACTTGCAACTAGGAGTGTAGTGTGTGTGTGTGTGTGTGTCTATTTGTCAAGGGGTCCCTAGTTGCATGTCAAACATCGACTCGCAACTTGGGTCCCGAGTTGCATGTCGATAATCGACTCGCAACTGGTGTGTGTGTGTGTGTGTTATTTTTATTGAAGTGTCCCCAGTTGAATGTCAACCATCGACTCGCAACAAGGGGGGTGTCTATTGGTTCAGAACCCCCATTTGCAAGTTGACCATCGACTCGCAACTAGGGGGGTACGTGTGTGTGTGTCGGGGTTTCCCAATTGCATGTTGATGACCGACTTGCAACTAGGGGTGTTGTGTGTGTGTGTCTATTTTTCAAGGGGTCCCTAGTTGCATGTCAAGCATCGACTCGCAACTAGGGTCCCAAGTTGCATGTCGATAATCGACTCGCAACTGGGGTGTGTGTGTGTTATTTTACCAAAGTGTCCTCGGTTGAATGTCAACCATCGACTCGCAACTAGGGGGAGTGTGTGTCTTTGTTGAGAACCCCCAGTTGCAAGTTGACTACCGACTCGCAACTAGGGGGTACGTGTGTGTGTTTTATTCGTGGCCCCAGTTGCAAGTTGACCATCAACTCGCAACTACGGGGATGTGTGTGTGTGTCGAGGTTCCCCAATTGCATGTCGATAACCGACTTGCAACTAGGAGTCTTGTGTGTGTGTCTATTTGCTAAGGGGTCCCTAGTTACTTGTCAAGCATCGACTCGCAACTATGGGGTGTGTGTTTGGTTGAGGACCCCTAGTTGCAAGTTGCCCATCGACTCGCAACTAGGGGATGTGTGTGTGCGTGTGTCGAGGGTCCCCAGTTGCAAGTTACCCAACGCAACTAGTGTGTATGTTTTATTCGTGGCCCCCAGTTGCAAGTTGACATCGACTTGCAACTAGGGTGTGTGTGTGTTTTGTCGTGGGTCCCTAGTTGCATGTCAATAATCGACTCACAACTAGAAGTGTGTGCGTGTGTGTCTCTTTTTGTCAAGGGGCCCTGTCGGTGTCAAAACTGGCGGATCTCGGGTAGGGGGTCCCGAACTGTGCGTCTAAGGCGGATGGTAAAAAAGAGGCGGGGGATATGATGTTTACCAAGGTTTGGGCCCTCTCGATGGAGGTAATACCCTACTTCCTGCTTGATTGATCTTGATGATATGAGTATTACAAGAGTTGATCTACCACGAGATCATAGAGGCTAAACCTTGGAAGCTAGCCTATGGTCTGATTGTTGTTCGTCCTATGGACTAAAACCCTCCGGTTTATATAGACACCGGAGGGGGCTAGGGTTACACAGAGTCGGTTACAAGGGAGGAGATCTACATATCCATATTGCCAAGCTTGCCTTCCACGCCAAGGAGAGTCCCATCCGGACACGGGTCGAAGTCTTCAATCTTGTATCTTCATGGTCCAACAGTCCGGCCAAAGGATATAGTCCGGCTGTCCGAAGACCCCCTAATCCAGGACACCCTCAGTAGCCCCCGAACCAGGATTTAATGACGATGTGTCCGGCGTGCAGCTTGTTTTTGGCATTGCAAGGCGGGTTCTTCTCCAAATTCTGAATACCTGTTGAGTAGTATCCGACTCCCCATAAATGTTGCACTTCTTGGCTTCCGCACCCAATAATGGTCGTCTTTCCACGTGTCGAGCGAATGCGAGAAGCCGGGGCATTTTTACATTTGCCACCCTAGCCATACGGGTGAATGGTCTATTTAAAGATACGGGGATTCTTAGATCCAGATCACACCATCCTCCCACGGCGAGTATCTATCGAAGCGCGCCCGGAAAAATCCATTCCAACATGGCCGGCCATCGCAGCTCCTCCTCTCGCTCCCGTAGCCCTAAGCCCGGTGATTGTAAGAAGTGTTCCGTCCCACACAACCAACTAGTAGAGTTACAGACCCGGGGATTTCTCCCTCCAGCGTATATGGTCCCCGTTCGAGCCGGGCTCGCCACCTATAATGGTGGGGAGCAAGCGGAGAGCTCTCCCAATCCCTCCAAGGGGGAGTTGGTATGCCTCATCCCTTATTTATTGAGGGGACTTGGATTTCCAATCCATACGTTCCTCCGCGGGCTCCTGGAGTTTTATGGCCTCTAGTTGCACAACTTCACTCCTGCTTCCATATTACACATCGCTGGTTATGTTGCCCTTTCTGAGTTGTTTCTGGGCTGCGATGCTCATTTTGAGCTGTGGAAGAGGCTATTCTGCCTCGTGCCCCGTACACAGAAGGGGTCGATATATCAAGTGGGCGGAGCCGAAATATGGCGCAACGCCGGGACCGGATACCTATCCGGTACCCCGAAGAAGACGTCCGAAAACTGGCCTTCGGAGTGGTTTTATATGGAGGACGTCCCCCTTCCAGATCCTATTCGGATAGGTCTTTCCCAAGTTCGACAATGCCCCGTTGAAGAAACGCCGAAGCTAGCGCCCATGGAGCCCTCAGGAGGAAGATAACGGAGAAGTCCTGTACCTGATGGGCCAGATAAAAGTGTTGGCTCAATCAGGACTGTCAATAACCGAAGTTATGTCAATATGTATAATGCGGGGAGTACAGCCCCTTCAATATCGAGGGCACCCCATGTGGCACTTTAACGGGGAAGATAATGCCACCCGCTGCGAGCGTAAGGGACCGGACTCAGTTGCTGCTCTAGCAAAAATACTGTCTGATTTATACAAGGGAGAGGAAGAGGAGTTCATTCTTATTAAGCCGCGGGATGGATTCTCCATGTACAACCCTCCAAGGAGGGTGAGCTTTCACTTTTACTCCCAGCCTTCCCACATTCTTCGTCATAAGTACTTATCTTGCTGTTTCATGGTAGGAACTGCGAAAAGCTGTAAGGGAGGTTGATAGCCCACCTCCACAACCGGAGGACCATGACCGGGCCCTCGATCCCGGACTTGAAGAGGATCCGGACACATTTGTGGAGCTGATCGATAGGACATTCTATCAATTGAGCTACGACGAGGCCATGTTGGCCATCATAGCCGACTATCCGGGGCTACTCCCTGCATCGCATGTAAGAAAAACCAGAGCCCCAACTTCCAAGAAGGATCCCCTATTATGCACTTCACTTACCGTACACATACGGTGTTTTTATAGGGAAGGCCCTCGGGACGCCATGCCGAACCCGTAGCGACTCGCCGACAAGGGACACCGAAGCCGGGTAGGCTAAAAATGAAGGCGGCCAGGACTGAGATGCCAGTGCAGAGGTATGATACAAAACCTCGCTCTGTGGTTGTCGTCTTTTAAAATGCAATAACACCCATGTTCCTTGGTAGGAAAAACGCTCGCCGGACTATATTCGGGGACGTGGCCGATCACGCCTCCACCAGTCGGGCTCCAGGGCCGGACACAGAGGCAGAAGCTAATACGGGGCGAGCCGGATGCTCCTCCTACAGAGGATGCGGATAAAATATCCGCTACAAATTCCGAAGTGGAGAGCGCCATGAATCACAGGCGTCGTCGGGCCATACTCTGTGACGCTTGTTTCTCCCAAGAGGCGTTTGATGCCTTCAACTCGGGTGACGTGTACATCCGTGCTGCTCAAAATGGTCTTGCCAGAGCCACGGACCAGTACGTAAAGGATATACGGGTAAGAAAATCTGATGAATATATATATCAATAGCCCATGAGACTTGAAACAGTTGACACAACTGATTTAAGGATCAATATTTTTGCAGGTCCTTACAGAGAAGAATACCCAGTTGTCTCAAGAGCTGGAAGAGTGCAAGGCCCAGCTACAGGCCGCAGTTGCTGCATTGAAGGAGTCCAGAAGGCTCCCTCTGGTAACACCTATTTCTATTGCAAAGAATGATAGGTACCGTATAGTGTGCGGTATGATTGCAAATCTAATAATAGATATTGCAGATGACTCCGGAATTAACAATCGCAGAGGTGCTCCCCTTATGCCCTAGCAGAATTAACGGGAATGTAGGGCATAAACACAAGATCTAGGCAACCCAGCTTGGCCAAAACTTAAGTCATATCGATGCATATAATGGCGAAAAAAGGTACATGTGGAAGAATAACACATGTGCAGGGCGTAAAGCCCAGAGAATAGTTATATCAAGCTTCTGTGTAAGAAGCCCCCAGGTATAATGAGCGCGGTTAGCGCGTCAAGATTGTGTAGTCAAGACACAAGTTGGCCTTAGAATGCCTTGACGAGAAAGAAAAAGAAGGAAGAAAGAGAGAAAAGACATGTAATGTATATACAAAAAATGGACGGGGGTAAGGAGAAGAACACAGAGTCCGGCGCTAGGCGTAGAATCTTCGGAGTCTGGCTGCATTCCATGGGTTTGGCTCATGTCGATTGTCCGATGCATCTCGCAGACGGTACACTCCGCCGGTCAGAACCTTATCAATAATGAAGGGGCCTTCCCATTTGCACTTGAGCTTGTTCCTTTTCTTCTCCGGCAGGTGTAGAACTAGTTCGCCAACGTTATAGGTTTTGGCCCGTACTTCTTTGCTTTGATACCTTCGAGCCTATTGTTGATAAAATGCGGAACAGGCTTTTGCCACGTCGCGCTCCTCCTCCACGGCGTCCAAACTATCATGCCGATCGAGCTCGGCCTCTTTTTCTTCATACATGCGTACTCGAGGTGAGTCATGAATTATATCGCAGGGCAGAACCACCTCTGCGCCGTACACCATTAAAAACGGTGTGTATCCGGTAGTGTGATTCGGCGTGGTCCGCAGCCCCCATAGTACGGAGTCGAGCTCCTCTACCAAGTGCGTGTTTGACTCCTTTAAGGACCGCACTAATCTGGGTTTGATACCGCTCATGATAAGACCATTTGCTCGCTCGACTTGTCCATTAGTTTGCGGGTGATAGACAGAAGCATAATCGACCTTGATGCCCATGTTGCTGCACCAAAGTTTTACCTCATTGGCTGTGAACTTTGTGCAGTTGTCAGTGGTGATGCTGTGGGGGACGCCATAACGGTGTACGACCCCAGATATGAGGTCTATCACCGGTCCGGATTGAGCCGTTTTAACTGGTTTGGCTTCTATCCATTTGGTCAATTTATCCACCATGACTAGTAAGTATTTTTTCTTATGGGTTCCCCCTTTAAGGGGTCCGACCATATCAAGCCCCCAGACCGCAAAGGGCCAAGTAATGCGGATTGTTTGGAGAGCGGTAGGCGGCATATGGCTTTGGTTTGCAAAAAGCTGGCAACCAACGCAACGTTGGACCAGATCCTATGCATCTTCCCGGGCCGACGACCAATAGAAACCTGTCCGGAAGGCCTTGCTTACAAGGGCCCGGGCTGCGGCGTGGTGTCCGCCGAGTCCATCATGGATTTCCGCCAAAAGCTTCCACCCTTCCTCTTCGGAGATGCACCTTTGAAGGACTCCGGTAGTGCTTTTCTTATAAAGCTCTCCCTCGTGGACCTTGTAGGCTTTAGATTGTCGCACTATGCAGCGTGCCTCATTTTGGTCCTCGGGTAACTCCTGCCTAGTTAGGTAGGCCAGGAATGGTTCTGTCCACGGGGCGATGACTACCATTATCACGTGGGCTGAAGGTGTATTTTGGTGGCACAGCTTTCGATTATGTCAGAGTGTTCGGTGTCTGGAGCTGTGGCCAAGTCCGGACTGTTGTTGCCGGTGTCTCCTTCCCATACTACGGATGGCTTAAAATTCCTTTCCAATAAAATATTGGGTGGGACAGGGTCGCGCTTAGCGCCGATGCGGGCGAGGATATCCGCCGCTTGATTGTTTTCTCGGACCACATGGTGGAATTCGAGTCCCTGGAACCGAGCTGACATTTTGAGGACGGCGTTGCGATAAGGCGCCATCTTTGGATCCTTGGTGTCGAAGTCTCCGTTTATTTAGGATATTGCAAGGTTTGAATCCCCCCTGCACTTCCACGCGTTGAATGCCGATGGAGACTGCCATCTAGAGACCATGTAACAGGGCCTCGTATTTTGCCGCGTTGTTGGAATCTGTGTATAGTATTTGGTGTACGTATTGGACTGCGTCTCCGGTGGGGGATGTCAGGACGACACCAGCCCCTAGACCAGCCAACATTTTAGAGTCGTCAAAGTGCATGATCCAATTAGAGTACGCGCCGTACTCTTTAGGGAGTTCGGCTTCTGTCCATTCGGCTACAAAATCAGCCAGTACTTCCGACTTAATGGCTCGCCGTGCCTTGTATGTTATGTCGAACAGGAGGAGCTCAATAGCCCATTTAGCAATCCAGCCCGTGGCATCGCGGTTGTTTATTATGTAATTGAGTGGTACTTCAGAGGCCACCATGATTGAACACTCTTGAAAGTAGTGTCGTAGTTTCCGGGATGCCATGAAGACCGCGTATGCTATCTTTTGATAATGTGGGTACCATGATTTGCATGGAGTGAGGACAGTGGATACATAGTATACCGACTTTTGAAGTGGGAACTTATGCCCATCCGTCTCTCGTTCAATGACGAGTACTGCGCTTACAACTTGATGAGTTGTCGCTATATATAACAGCATTGGTTCGCCAACATTTGGCGCGGACAAGATTGGGTTGGTGGCCAGGATGGTTTTTATTTCTTCCAATCCGGCCGTGGCCGCATCCATCCACTCGAAGTGTTCGGTGCACCAAAGAAGGCGATAAAGGGGTAATGCCTTTTCTCCTAATCGGGAGATAAAGCGGCTTAAGGCAGCCACGCATCCAGTTAATTTCTGGATTTGCTTGAGGTCTGTTGGGGTAGCCAAGTGTGACAGAGCTCGGATTTTTGGCCAGATTTGCTTCAATACCTCTACTGGAGACGATGAAGCCCAGGAGTTCTCCAGCGGGAACGCCAAAAATGCATTTTTCTGGATTGAGCTGGATGTCATATGCTCGGAGATTGTCGAACGTGAGCCTCAAGTCTTCTATTAAGGATTCGACGTGTCTGGTTTTAACTACCACGTCGTCCACGTATGCCTCTACTATTTTGCCGATCTGTTTTTCCAGACATGTCTGAATCATGCGCTGATATGTCGCGCCGGCGTTTTTGAGCCCGAAGGGCATTGTGTTGAAACAGAAGGGGCCGTATGGTGTGATGAATGCCGTTGCGGCTTGGTCGGATTCCGCCATCTTAATTTGATGCTATCCGGAGTATGAGTCGAGGAAACACAACGAATCATGTCCTGCAGTAGCATCGATCATTTGATCGATGCGGGGGAGGGGGAAGGGATCCTTGGGGCAAGCCTTGTTAAGGTCCTTGAAATGGACACACAGGCGCCAGGATTTATCCTTCTTTGGTACCATCACCAGGTTTGCTAGCCAGTCCGGATGTTTTATTTCTCTAATGAATCCGGCCTCCAGTAACTTGGCTAGCTCCTCTCCCATGGCTTGTCGCTTAGGTTTAGAGAAACGCCGAAGAGCCTGCTTGACCGGCTTGAATCCTTTTAAAATGTTGAGGCTATGCTCGGCCAGCCTGGGTGGGATTCCTGGCATGTCTGAAGGATGCCAGGCGAATATGTCCCAATTCTCGCGCAGGAACTCCCGTAGTGCGGCGTCTACAGCGGGGTTTAACTGTGCCCCAATGGATGCTGTTTTTGTCGGTTTCGTTGGGTGGACTTGGAATTTGACTATTTCATCCGCTGGTTTAAAAGAGGTGGACTTGGATCTTTTGTCGAGTATCACGTCGTCCCTGTCCAGTGCGGAGCGCAGCGTAGTTAATTCCTCCACCGCGAGGGCTTCGGATAACGCCTCGAGGGCCAGTGCGGCTGTTTTGTTTTCGGCGGAGAGTGATGTGTCCGGATCACTAGCTAGAGTGATAATTCCATTGGGCCCGGGCATTTTGAGCTTCATGTACCTGTAATGGGGTATGGCTTGGAAGATCATGAATGCCTCCCGCCCTAGAAGGGCGTGGTATCCGCTACTGAACGGGGCCACTTGGAATGTAATTTCTTCGGACCTGTAATTCTCCGGAGTGCCGAATACCACATCTAGTGTGATTTTCCCGGAACAACGTGCTTCCCGACTGGGGATGATTCCTCTGAAGGTCACGCTGCTTTGCTCAATGCGGTTTCTGTCTATTTCCATTTTCCAAAGAGTTTCCTCATAAATGAGGTTTAATCCGCTGCTGCCGTCCATCAGCACTTTAGTACGCCAAAAGCCGTCCACAATTGGACTGAGGACCAAGGCGGCTGGTGCTCGGACTGTTCGGAATTTAGGTTCGTCACTGGCATTGAAGGTGATAGCCATGTCGCTCCATGGATTTATTGCTGCTATGTGGCAGACTTCGGCAAGGCTGCGGAGTGCTCGCTTACGCCTATTATTTGAGGCAAAGGTCTTGAAGACTGTCAATACTGTATTGTTATCCACGGGATGGTGCTCTGCGGTGTTTTGAATGAGGAGATCTTCACCGCTCTTGGCCACCTGCCGGAGTACCCAACATGCTCTGAAGCTGTGTGTTGGTATGGTATCCGCTGTACTGTGAATTTTGCAAGGCCCATTAAGCCATCCTTCCAATATGGTTCCACGCCCTGTAGTGGGCTTTTTCTTCTTTGTAATTAAGTCGAGCGACTTATGAGAGTGCACCTTTTTAGTTCGGACTGGGGGCTTTGTCAGAGCCGGATCGTCCCAAAACTTTGTTTAGGTTTTCCAGGCGCTTTCCATCGCACAGTACTTCCGTACTATGGCCACAAAGTCTGCGAAGCGCGTTATATCACGGCGACTTACGGCGTTGAGGATTCCCTTGTTCGTGCAATTATTTCAAAATAATGAAATTGCGTCTTCCTCACGACAGTCCTTGGCCTTGTTCATTACAAGGAGGAATCTGGCCCAATAGTGATGTACTGTCTCCTGGGGCTCTTGCCTAATGTGGGAAAGATCGCTTATATCTGGGTGGGCGGGTGGATTTAAGTCCGAACCCTGACCCGATATGAGACCCAAGGGTAGAGGAGTTTATGATTTTGAAAGTTCGGGCTCCGGGATGTTGCCCAATAGGTCCGGCCCGCTGCCTGATTCTATGTTCAGCGTTTGGGCGATGTCCTCCCATAGACAGGTACCCGGCTCGGAGAGCTCGGGAATCCGGATGTAGTTTGTCCTCAAGATAGAGGAAGAATCGCCGCATTGTTCCTCCACCACCGCTATCTGATGGGTGACCGGCGGAGAGTTAATCTCCCTTTGGTCGGGTTTAAGCCCAATCCGATCATAGTCCGTAGCAACTCCCAAAGCGGCGATGCGACCCAAGAGCTCATTTAGAGAAGAGAGTTCCATTGGATTCATCTGCTCGAAAAAATTTCAGCCGACGTGGAGGCTGTTTTCGATGACCCGAGAAGTCATCGTCGGCGCAGCAGCCGAACGGGCGGTCATGACAAAGCCGCCTAGTCAGAGAGTTTGGCCTACAGCCAGGGCTCCCCCAGAGGTGATGTTGTCCCTGACAACGAGATGAGCCATCCTTCCTTTCGGTGACGGCAAAGTAGAACTCTCAATGAAAGCACCAATGTCGGTGTCAAAACCGGCGGATCTCGGGTAGGGGGTCCCGAACTGTGCGTCTAAGGCGGATGGTAACAAGAGGCGGGGGACACGATGTTTACCCAGGTTCGGGCCCTCTCGATGGAGGTAATACCCTACTTCCTGCTTGATTGATCTTGATGGTATGAGTATTACAAGAGTTGATCTACCAAGAGATCGTAGAGGCTAAACCCTAGAAGCTAGCCTATGGTCTGACTGTTGTTCGTCCTATGGACTAAAACCCTCCGGTTTATATAGACACCGGAGGGGGCTAGGGTTACACAGAGTCGGTTACAAGGGAGGAGATCTACATATCCGTATTGCCAAGCTTGCCTTCCATGCCAAGAAGAGTCCCATCCGGACACGGGTTGAAGTCTTCATTCTTGTATCTTCAAGGTCCAATAGTCCGGCCAAAGGATATAGTCCGGCTGTCCAGAGACCCCCTAATCCAGGACTCCCTCAGGCCCCCAGTTGCATCTCAACCACCAACTTGTAACTAGGGTGTGTGTGTGTTTGTTGAGGACCCCTAATTGCAAGTTGCCCATCGACTCACAACTAGGGATGTGTGTGTGTGTATTTTCTTTGTGGCCCCTAGTTGCAAGTTGACCATCGACTCGCAACTAGGGAGATGTGTGTGTGTGTGTGTGTCGAGGGTCCCCAATTTCATGTTGATAACCGACATGCAACTAGAGGTGTGTGTGTGTGTGTCCTTTTGTCAAGGGGTCCCTAGTTGCATGTCAAGCACCGACTCGCAACTAGGGTCCCCAATTGCATGTCGATAATCGACTCGGAACTGGGGTGTGTGTGTTTGTTATTTTATCAAAGTGTCCCCAGTTGAATGTCAACCAACGACTCGCAACTAGGGAGGTGTGTGTGTTTGTTGGGAACCCCCGGTTGCAAGTTGACCATCGACTCGCAACTAGGGGTGTACGTGTTTGTGTGTGTGTGTGTGTGTGTCGAGGGTCCCCAATTGCATGTTGATTACCGACATGCAACTAGAGGTGTGTGTGTGTGTCTTTTTGTCAAGGGGTCCCTAGTTGCATGTCAAGCACCGACTCACAACTAGGGTCCCCAATTGCATGTCGATAATCGACTCGGAACTGGGGTGTGTGTGTGTTATTTTATCAAAGTGTCCCCCGTTGAATGTCAACCAACGACTCGCAACTAGGGAGGTGTGTGTGTTTGTTGGGAACCCCCGGTTGCAAGTTGACCATCGACTCGCAACTAGGGGTGTACGTGTTTGTGTGTGTGTGTGTGTTTTATTCGTGGCTGACGGTGTCATGGACTAGGGGGTACTCACCACGTTGTCTCCCGACCAGCTGGATCGGGCCAAGAACCCCCATGGCCGTTCACTATTGGTTCAGTTCGGACAGCCCATGCCGCATACAAGGAGGATTCTACAAGACTTGGCGCCTAAGACAAAGACTCCTCTAAACCCTAGGCCTACGGTGCATATATAAACCGAGGTCAGGCTAGTCAATAGACAATCTCATATTCATTACTACAATCTCGTGGTAGATACATATACTCTCTACTACACCCATACAAATACAACCAAAAGCAGCATGTAGGGTATTATCTCATCAAGAGAGCCCGGAGCTGGGTAAAACCCCGTGTCCATGTTAGCATCGCTCCCAGACGCCTAGCTTAGGACCCTACTACGAGATACGCCGGATATTGAACCAACATTGGTGCTTTCATTGAGAGATTGCTGGCGATCGCCACGGGGCGATGGGAATTCGGATCGTCTTCGGCGCGATCTACACATCAGAGCCAAGCTTTATGGTCGATGTCGGCATCTTTTGTCGCCGGCTTGACTGGCCACCTTGGCTTAACCAAGGACTGTGCCCTACCTCCGATCATCATGTTTGGATGAGGACCTTCGTCAACATCAACTCCAATCTCTATCATGATCATGGAATAATCATCCATGGAGCTCAGGGGCTCAACGTCAACATTGCCCTCGGGCGACCGTGCTGTTTTTTCCAAACAACAAACTTGTATCCGCTGCCACCACCTCCTTGAGCATCGCTTTGATAATTCCTTCAGTGGAATTGTGCCGAATTAGGTGAACAACAACCATGCCAAATTTCGTCAAGTTCCAATGGAAGAATCTCTAGCAATCTAAGATATACCGGAGCCCTGTCAAATCTGGACGGGAATCTGGACGAGTTTAAGGCATGGTCTCCAGAGCCAAGCTCAGAGGTCTTTTGGAAGATCCAACCGTTCATCTGCTGCGGAATTCCCATATCTACCACCCCTCCCAATTTCGGCTCGATCCGACGGTTCTAACTCCGGGAACCTTCCAATGAGTGGACCAATTTTCGGATCTGTTTTCTGCGCGAATACGAATCCGGCCCGAGTTCATGTTTCTTCATGAACGGAATATTGGACAACCCTTTTGAAGGAATTTTTTTCTAGGGTATTGTGCGTTGTTTTTAAATAGGTAGGCATAGAATTTTAAGCCTCCTCCGAGGTAATCTTCACCATCATGCTGGTGTCAAACCAGTCCGGCAATATTGCTCCACGGCTGCCGACCTGCGCTAGACACGTCGCCGCTTTGTTGAGCTGAGCTTAACTTCTTCAATCATCATCTCGGCAAGCCGAACAAGAGTTCGGCATCGCAAAGGGTAAATCATCACCAACATCGCTGCCCCACGGATTACACGGAGCGGGCACACCGGCATCGCCGCATGGTCACTTCATCAGGGCGGCATTGATCGCATCACAAGTCACGACATGCGTCAGCATGGCCGCACTGTTGCTTCTTCAAGACGATGTCCATCACGCCGACCTGCTTCAACACCTCGACGACATGGCAGCTGCAACGTCTCCTCACCGACCTGCTCCGTCACCTCGGCTGGACCGGGGACTTGGTTACTTCTTCATCAACATACTCCGGTGACTTCAGCGTCACCAGCCGACCAGCTTCGTCACGTTAACTGGACCGAGGGCTTTGTCTCGGCAAGCCAACCTTTGCCAGCATCGCCATGCCATAGCTGTATCACCGATCAGGCAATGGGTGTGCGGATCGAGTCCCAATTTTGGGAGTCACCTTTCTTCGGATTGCTACAACAAATAAGCCAGGTGCTATTTATCCTAGTAATTTTTGCTTATTTGGGTTTATTTTTCCCAAGGAATTATTACTCTGGTTTGTTCCATCATCTATACGCAGGTCTATCAAATGGTGGCCACATTAGCGACGGTCACATCATGGTTCGGTAACAGACCTAGACTATGTCACGTGGTCTCTTCGGCAAGCCGACACCGTCGTCCCAATCGGCGTAAATTGGCTCGTGTGATCACCTTGTTGGTCGTGCTGCCATACCTACATGATCGGTTGCCTCGGGGACTTCAGCATCGTTGAGAGAGCTCTACCTCATCGAGTGTCCGGCACACGGCCATATGTCTTTTATTACTCACTTTGCATAAATTAATAATTATGCAACATTTTTTTAATTTTATTATTATTCCCATTATCTCCGGCTTGCACTATTTTATGTGCATAGATAAAGGATCCGGATCGGGCAGCGCTATCACCTCTGCATACTGACGTACCATGTCACCTCGGCTGGACCAAGGGCTTCGCCATCACTTCATTAACCCACGCCGGGGGCTTCGGCGTCACACTGCGGGCCTGCATTGGCGGTGCTATGTCGCCACTTCGGAGTGCCGAGCTTTTCGCTCCACCACCTGGGACCGGCTTGGGGGCTGGGACCTTGTCCCATCGCATGCTCGGGCCATGCATCGACACCGAACACATTAACCAGCTAAGTCGCTTTTATGCTTAGAATTTTCAATCTTAAATTTTGTTCGGTTCGACCAAGCATTATACTTTTTTGGCAAAAAGTTGTTTGTGAAACCTTCCTTGTCAAAACTTTGTTTGTGACACACAAATTCAAATACCCCGTTTTCTTGGGGGCTTCCTTTATGAAGCCTTTCCTCTTGCATATGATTATACTTGTATGGCTTCATTCCTTGTTTGTGTATTACGCCACAATATGCACCATGTTGACTTAAGTGTTCCGCAAGCTGGGTTGCCTTGCTCCTGTGTTTACCCCTACGTTCCTGATTGTTCGGCTAGGGAGTAAAGGGAGCACCTCTGCGATTGTCACGATTGGGTCATCCGAGCTCGGACCTCAGACTGGGTGAAGCCGAAAGCTAGCGCTCTTATTGTTTTCAATTATGGTCGGCACACAACGGAACTCATGAGTACAAAAAATCTATTGCACAAGTCTCATAGTAACAATGAGCAACCGAAGAAAGGTATCAGTGGAGGTACTATTTTCTTCGAAGATGCTTCTTACACTTCGCCAGTTATATAGCATAAGTTCCCTAAGCGTGCTTTGTCTGTTACAGCCTTATGGCCTGATTGCCTGGTTATCGGAAACACCGTCGATATTCTCGGCAGGTGGAGTACATAACACTTTTTGGTCCTTGACCAAAGAGGGAGAAGCCGACGGTCGGTTAAGACGCGTTTAAAGTTCGGGTGAACACAGATATGATATAAGTACTTCCGTACATACAATCATTATACATAAAATTCTTTTGCCCAAGTCACTCGGGGCTCTTAAATTAGTATGAGCCGTTTTATAATAAATGTTTTCTTCTTGGTCATTGCAAATTCTTTTTTTATCACTCCTTTTTTCGACGCGAGTGTGTGGTCAATAGCCGGGGAGCCTAGTGTCTCTCTCAATGTCGTTCGAGTTTAGTTCGCTAAACTGGCCTAACGAGCAGTACCCCGCCATGGGATAGGAGGTTACAGCCGTGGGCTGACCCGCTTGAGGTCTTGAGATCGGACGTGTCATATTAATGCATGACAGAAGCACCCCTTTTTTGAGCAATTTTCGGATTGGCACCGAACACTTGATCTAATTCGGACGTCAAGTTTTTACTAAATTGTTGGGTTTTCCAAGCCTATGGCACTTTTAAACTATTTGTGTGTTTCCCGCATAAGTCTCGCAGTGCAACGCCGGACACCTTTAGAGATTCGGCGAAAACATTCTCGAATATTGCTATATATGCATCGGTTTCGAATTGTGTCTTCGGTCAATAGTTGGGTTGCCCGGCTCTTGTGCTTGCCTCCTATGTTCCGCTTTGTTCGGCTAGGTGTGCAAAGGGAGAACCACTGCGATTGTGCTTCCAGCTCGCATGGTTAAGCACCTCAGTGGAGAAAGCCAAAAACTGACTGTCACAATAAGCATAAACTGGTCGGCGATCCGATGACTATGTTAAATGACGGGCCATTCATAACATTGGCCGAAGTGTTTACGGCTTGACCTCGGCTATCGCCGAACACTAACCGGGGGCTCGTAGCTAGCTTCCCCAGTTTAAAGCTCCTATGACTAAGTGAAAGTTATAAAGCCTGCATATTTTATTACCTCGTTTCCGCTAACACAACCGCCTTCGGGCACCAAGACGTCGGCTAAGGGTTGTTTTGTTATTGCGAAAACACCCTGCCTAGAATCTACAATGGGGCGGAAGCCGATGATGGGCCACTTTCAACTGATAAACGGTCGCAATGGAGTAAAAATAAACATATCATCGTCGTTTGTATTTAATATACAAAGGCTGCCTTCCGTAATCATCGTTATAAAGTCATACATACGCATCAATTTGACTTAAGATTTTGGCCAAGCTAGGTTGCCTGGCTCCTGTGCTTACCCCTACGTTCCCGATTGTTCGGCTAGGCTGTAAAGGGAGCACCTCTTTGATTGCTACTACCGGGTCATCCTAGTTAGTACCTCAGACTGGGTGAAGCCGAAAGCTAGCAATCTTAAAGGATCACATTGGTCGGCAATGACGGAAGTAAAAAATTTGGGTTCATTAATACCATAGTGTTCAGGAACTTTCGCCGAACTAAATCCTCAATATTTTCCTCCCACATTGATCGGAGGTGAGTTTTCATGATCATGATAAGCATGAAGACCCAATGAAAGGAACCGATAGCTGGACTATTTTCTTTGGAAGATGTTTCTTACATTAAAACATAATATAACATATCTCTCCGTGTACCTTTGTTTATAAAACTGTATGACCGGATTGCCTTGTTTGCAGTAAAACTTTGCCCTTATAACGGCTTTATAAAGTAGGACAAACACTCCCCAGCTACTGGCTGAGGAGGTTGAAGCCGATGGTCAGTCAACAAAGTTTTGTACAATGCGGATTTGAGCATTAATGATGAAAAGTATTTGGATACATAGAATCATTACAAATAAAAATTTCGAGTACAATCCATTTACTGCAATCCATCTTTTAAACCCCTTGGAGCCTACTTTGGCGAGCTCGGATTTCGACCAGCTCTGAACTCTTTTAAGAGATCTTTATTCTATTTTCGAGAAGTATGTGTTAAACACAACAAAATTTTCTGTCAAACGGAAACCGACCCTTAATTCGGCCACCCATGGCCACATTAAGGCTCGGGGGCTACTGGGCTTTGCGCTCATTATTTACAAATATTAAAGGGGCACATCGATCCCCTAATCTAGTGTTGCCACCCAACTAGTGTCTCGAGGGCAACTGCATTGCCTATTCAATGCAGAAAATTCAAAGTGCTTAGTGTTCGGCATAACCGAACTATGGACAAGCGCGTCTTCGCACGACAATAAGTACCATATGGGATTTTTCCGGCATCAAGCTGATATATCACGGCGACTTCTCACGACCCTCTCTCAGGGGCTCGTCTGCCGATCACTATTACCTCTAATATATTACACTGTGTTTCTATTCCTATGTATGCTGCCGAGCTAGGAGTTGTTCCTCAGGCCGATTTCACGACCTGGGTCTCAGGGGCTACCAGGATCAGCAGTTTTATGTTTTCCTTCAGGTGCATCTCGGATTTTAGGCCAATAGACACCTTGAGGGCTACTGGCTATACATCTCGTCAGCAAATAAATATATACGCATCGGAAATAAAATCCGCAAACAATCAGCCCATGACCGAGGTGCCAAGCCACCTCGGAAGCAGTTCGGCATATAGCTTGGATGCAAGTGCCTGGCTCCTTAGAGGGCATTTCCGGCATTAAGCTCGGCTAATCCTTTTTTGGACCAAGGTGATCTATGACACCTCGGGCATAGTCCGGCATTGGAGCTTGGGCATAGTCCGGTGTTGGTGCTCGGATACAGTCCGGCGATGGAGCTTGGATGCAGTTCGGCGTTGGAGCTCGACTATAACAATACTCTTCGAGTACAGTACGGCGTTGGAGCTCGGATACATTCCGGCGTTAGAGATCGGAAGCGGTCCAACGTTGGTGCTCGGCCGCAAAAGATACCTCGAATGCAGTCCGGCGTTGGAGCCCGGATACAAGAGGACACTGCCGCCCGGGAACAACTTCAAAGCCATGGTGTGGCGTAAAAATAACAGGGCATTGATAAAGGTCAGAAACTTAAAGGGACTCCTCGGATACCTGACGTGTAAACTCTTCGGATGCACTTCGGCGATCCTCAAGATTGAAGATGAGAAGATTTGTTGAACCAGTTTTCAAGACCAACGACCGAAGATGAAGAACAGTTCAGAAGAATCGAGGAGCGTCCCGAACTTGAAGACCGGTTTAGGGGGCTACTGACGGTGTCCTGGACTAGGGGGTACTCACCACGTCGTCTCCTGACCAGCTGGATCGGGCCGAGGACCCCCATGGCGGTTCAGTATTGGGCCAGTTTGGACAGCCCATGCCGCATACAAGGAGGATTCTACAAGACTTGGCGCCCAAGACAAGGACTCCTCTAAACCCTAGGCCTACGGTGCATATATAAACCGAGGCCAGGCTAGTCAATAGACAATCTCATATTCATTACTACAATCTCGTGGTAGATACATATACTCTATACTACACCTATACGAATACAATCAAAAGCAGCATGTAGGGTATTATCTCATCAAGAGAGCCCGAAGCTGGGTTAAACCCCGTGTCCATGTTACCATCGCTCCCAGACGCCTAGCTTAGGACTCCTACTACGAGATACGCCGGATATTGAACCGACAGTGGCCCCCTATTACAAGTTGACCATCAACTCGCAACTACGGGGATGTGTGTGTGTGTGTCGAGGGTCCCCAATTGCATGTCGATAACCGACTTGCAACTAGGAGTGTTGTTGTTGTTGTGTGTGTGTGTGTGTCTATTTATCAAGGGGTCCCTAGTTGCATGTCAAACATCAATTTGCAACTAGGGTCCCAAGTTGCATGTCGATAATCGGCTCGCAACTGGGTTGTGTGTGTGTGTTATTTTTATCAAAGTGTCCCCAGTTGAATGTCAACCATCGACTCGCAACTAGGAGGGTGTGTGTGTTTGTTGAGAACCCCCAGTTGCAAGTTGACCATCGACTTGTAACTAGGGGTGTGTGTGTGTTTATTCGTGGCCCCCATTTTGCAAGTTAACCATCGATTCACAACTAGGGGTGTGTGTGTGTTTGTTGAGGACCCAAGTTGCAAGTTGACCATCGACTTGCAACTAGGGTATGTGTGTGTGTGTTTATTCGTGGCCCCCAGTTTGCAAGTTGATCATCGACTCACAACTAGAGTGTGTGTGTGTGTGTGTGTTTGTTTGTCAAGGGGTCCCCAGTTGCAAACCGCTCATCGACTCGCAACTAAGAATGTGTGTGTGTCTTTTGGTCAAGGGGTCCCCAATTGCATCTCAACCATTGACTCACAACTAAGGGGTCCAAAGTTGCAAGTAGCGTAGTGCGTGTTTGTTGAGGGTCCCAGTTGCAAGCCGACGATCGACTCGCAACTAGGAGCGGAACGGGGGTGGTGTATTTGTGCGTTTGTCAAGGTCCCTAGTTTTTCCGAGTCTACGATCGAGCCGCAACCGAGGAGGAGCGGGAGAATTTTGTTTGTACAAGCCCTTGTTGCTAGCCGAGCATCGACTTGCAACTAGGGGGAGGGGGAGGGGAAATTTTGTTTCTGTATGAACCCTTATTTTTTTCCAAGCCAACCACTGAAATCACGATTGAGAGGTGCCGGTGTATGTGTGTGTTTGTTGAGGACCGATTCAACCAGTTCCAAGTCGATGCTCGACTCGCAATTTTTTTTCCAACTATTTCCATTTTTTGATAGATTTTTTTCCTTTTTTGATGGAACAAAACAAAGGATTTTCTACTTTCTTTTTAATATAACTGCATTTTGTAAAAAAATCTAATCCCTAGTTTTTACTATGATCAATATTCTATAATAATTATTTTTTATTAAAATATTTTTTATATCAAATATTCTTACATGGTATGATCTCGTGTATGTTTTTTACACAAACAACCTTTTGTGTAGGAGCATAAAGGCCAATTTTTGAACTCAACTGTATTATTAATTTTTTGGAGGGTTTTTCTGCAAGATGTCCAAAGTTTGCAACGGATAACACCAAGTTGTGCGGCTCTGCTTCTATCTCTTATTGGCTGGCACTGTTTGAATCGGTGGGAGAGAGAGTTGGGCAGAGACGGGCGCTAGTACATCGAAGACAATGGCATGTGATGTCGCCGCCAACGAACCACCCTCCATCCCCACCATATTGGAGCTTCGCACGCTCGACAAGGCCCCCGCCGTCTGCCCCGTCCAGGAGCCCCGCGTGCCCGACAAGTCTCCCGCCGTCTGCACCGTCCGGGAGCTCTGTGCGGGCGATGCGCCGTCCGCCATGGGCAGGGCCCCCAATCTCTGCGCCGGCGACACACGATCGAGTAAGACCAAGTCCACATCACGCTATCTCGATTCTGTATTTTTGTTTGTATGCGGAGTTCCACTTTGGTTCCGCTCTGTTCAACTCAGCGCCGCGAATTGAACTGTAGAATGCGTCGGCTTGCTGGTGAATTTTGTGTAGGTCACGTTGGAGTAGGGGGTTGGGCAGCAGGGGGATTAGGATTTTAATTCATTGAGCCAGGAATTTCTATTTGATAGAAGTTTGTATCTGCTAGAGAAATTGTACATCAAATCTGAATCTGTTTGTTAGATTCAGAGTACCATAGCAGTTCTTAACTTTTTTAGAGTGTGGTTATGTGGCAAGGGGGGTGATTTTAGGTGTTTCTCCCTAGGAGGTGCTTTTTATGGTGATCAAAGTGTTTGAACAGACTAGCCGTTCGGCCATCTCAATGCCACTGCAGCACAAACACCAGCACCTAAGCTACCTGTATGTGCAGCTGTCCCAGTTGTCCTTGTTTTGATTGGCTTATTTTATGGAACATCATTCTCTGTGTAGATGACATCACAATTCACAACAATGTACTACTTAGTACAGTCGGGATGGTCACCGGATTACTTGTGACACACTTTTTTTCAAAAAGGCCCAACAATGACAACCAAAACAAACAACGACGAAAAAAATGACAAGCAAAAAAGTGACAATCAAAAAGGCCCGTTATTGTGTTTTTTTACCAAGGATGAGGATAGTGCGGGCCTGCCAGGGAAACAGGCTGGGACAAGAAAAGAGGATGTCATGCATACGTCATCTGAATGAGACCATTTTATGTCTCATTCGAATGAGTTCCAGGCGCTCCCATACTTGTATATCACAAGGGACACAAATAAACTTTGCTAATACTAATAAACAAAAAGAGTTCCTTTTGGATATGAATCCAGACGGAAATCGAGCCCCTTCCTTTCCTTTCTAGCACGATTTATCAAGGAAGGAATCCCGTGAGTCCAAGGGCATAACATACCCCTGGATGGAGGAGGCAAGGGCCGCCGCCGGCGCCGGCGGCCGCCGCCGAGAAGGGCTCAGCTGGCGGCGGCCTGCTCAAAGCGGATCGGGTCGGTTAGGGTTATTCCTTTTTTCACAACATGGCCTCCCTCGACCACGACAAAACCTGCAAGCATTGGATTAGATGAAACGGGCTAAACGTTGTTAATTCAGTTCAGTCCATGGATACCTGGTTTCTAGTTACTCAAGAAAAGGAAAACTGGTTTCTCAAAATAAAATAAAATTGGTAGGCCGAAAATTTGAAGAAAATAACCCAAATTTGAGCAATTTTGCAACAACTTTCCTTTTATTACCTTTTGGACACTCATCTGCATCAAAAATGGCAAAATATAACCTTTCGTTACAATTAGTTAGGTCGAACATTTTATCTAGGCCCCGCAAAAAAACATTTTATCTACGAATAAAGTGTGCACATGGGCAAAATGGACAAGAATAACCTAGAGGCGAAACAAATTCACATAATAAAATCTCCTCAAAAATTATTTGATAGAGGTAACCCTTTCGGGTAGCGTCCAACGCGTAGATGCTATGCTTTGTGCCGTAGCACCGTTCTGACAGGCGATACACGCCTTTGCCAGCGTGGCGTCATGGGGCCGGGATGGGCCCCACCCCTGGCTAAGTAGCGCCTGAGGCTCGGGCGCTATCCTACCTTGCATGGCGCCTCTCTGTCAGGCGCTATACTGCCACTTAGTAACCGGCGCGAGACGGCCCTCCCTCCAGCTCGCACACCCCTTCCACGAACAAAGAGGATGAGAGGGGTGGCCGCGGTTTCCTATCTCTCCCCCCTCTCAAATCCCGCAGATTTGAATTTTTTTTCTCTGTAGATTTCAACCTAGTCCCTCCCAGAAGGTATTCTCCGCCGCTTCCCTCATTTTCATCTGAAAAATCCTTGCCATTGTTCATGCTTGTGCAAGTTTGGGTGAAACCCTAGCTAGTTTTTTATGGATTTGAATTTTCTTTGAGAAACTGAAATAATGTGGTGGAGATTTAGGCTTTGTAGACGAGTTGTAATCATTGGGGAACATGTGTGTTGTTGATTTGTATTGTGAATCATGCTTGCAGAGGATTTTGTGTCTATGTATGAAATAATACTCACAAAAGCCTTGTGCACCGGCTCATTCCGATTGCACAACACAAGCGTATATTCGGGCTCATCCCGTGGATGGCCTTGTGCACCGGCTCATTCTTCCTGCCGTACAAGCAGTGTATCCGGGGTTCACCCCTGCTTGTGAATAAAAATGTGTCGCTATTTCTCGCACACAACGCTGGCCCGTTTTGGAACGACCGACATGATTCTGGGCGCAAGGAGCCAAATGCCGGGGTCCGAGGATGAGAGCGGACGCAAAGGCCAAGTCCTAACAACATCTCTAGAAGACCCCGTATAAAGCCGTGACCTGCAGAATAACCGTCAAAATATGGGTCGGTGCGGAAAATCCCGCCCGACCAGACCCAACAAACGCGTTCGACCCATATTTTTTAGGGGCGCGTCAAAATCCTGTCCCCAACCCGCGAAAACGCAGGTTTCCACCCCGCCCCTACGGTGCCCCGTATCCCAGAAAAGCGGTTGGCAGGAGGGACATTTCAGCCCGCGCTCTTTCCCCATCCCCTTCCGCCGCCGCTCGCCGTTGGTTCCGCCCGTCCGTCGACGGTGATTCCGACCAAATCTGCGGGTGGAGTTGCGCCGCGGGGGCGCCCCTAACCTCTTCCACCGAGCCGCTGCCCCGGCTCCCCGGATCCGCCGATCCGAGACGTCCCTAACCGCCGTCGCCGCCCGGGATCCGCCGCCCACGAGCCACCCCTAGTCGTCGTCGCCGCCTCCGCATCCCCTGCCGGAGAGCCACTGCCCCGAGCAGCCGGTGAGTATGTACTTGTGCTTGTGCCGATTGGTATGCATAGTTAATTAATGCGGCGGGCGTGTTTGTGAATTTTGATGGAATTGAGCCCGTGCGAGAAATTTTTACTAGACGATTTGTCCGATTCGGACGACTCTTGCCGTCAAGGAGCACGAAGATGAGAACCGAAAGAGGCGGTGAGGATTGACCGTCAGACGTCTTTTCATTCCTCAAAATCGCCATCTCGAAAACGAGATGTTGATGCAAGACTACTTCGTGGACAATCCAACATATCCGCCGCACCTCTTCCGAAGAAGGTACCGAATGCGCCGATCCCTCTTTGTGAAAATTGTGCAAGCTTGCGAGGCCAAATGTCGGTATTTTACTCAAAGAAGAAATGCCGCGGGCTTGAAGGGATTTAGTGCATATCAAAAATCTCGGCAGCTATGCGGGTAATTACATACGTCATTCCGGCTGACTATGCCGATGAGTACCTTCGCATTGGTGAAGATACTACAATTGAGTCAGTGTGTAGGTTTGCCAAAGTGATCATCCGTGTCTTTGGTCCTGAATATCTTCCAGCACCCAACGAGGAAGACACAAAAAAATTGATGGCAGCTAATGATAGAAGAGGTTGGCCTGGCATGCTAGGTATCATAGATTATATGCATTGGACATGGAAAAATTGCCCAAAGGCATGGCAGGGAATGTATTGTGACAAGTATCATGATGCAACAATTGTACTAGAGGCCATAGCATCCGAGCATTTATGAATTTGGCAATGCTTTTTTGGTATGCTGGGTGCTCTCAATGATATCAATGTGTCGCAATGGTCTCATTTGTTTGCTAGGCTTGCTCGTGGTGATGCTCATGTTTGCAACTACAATGTCCATGGGCATGAATACGCAAAGAGGTACTATCTTGGAGATGGTATATACCCTCCTTGGTGCATATTTGTCAAGAGCATCAAAGACCCACAAACTAGGAAATAATGTGAATTCACAAGGGTACAAGAGGCAACCCGAAAAGACATTGAAAGAGCATTCAGGGTTTTGCCATCTAGGTTTGCCATTGTTTGTGGTCATGCTCGTTTTTGGGACAAGCGAACCTTGAAAAACATCATGACATGCTGTGGTATTCTTCACAATATGATTATCGAAGATGAGATAGGCATGAACTTGGAGTTCTTCTACTACAATGTGGGTAGCCGTGTCAAACCAGTTAGAGACCCTAACCACACTAGAGCTTTTGTTCAGACCTACAAGGAGATTGAATATGCAAACACCCACTTTCAGCTTTAGGAGGATCTCATTGAGCACCATTGGCAAAGGGCTGGGTAGTAACACATTCCATTTTTCCATTCATTTTCATTTAATTCATCTATGATTTGTATTCGGGACAAGTTTGTAATTAATTATTCAGTTTGCTTCGGTGATTTGAATAATTATTGTAATTTGGATAATTGTTGTATTGTCAAATTGACATTTTCCTTGTATTGCAAATTAGCAATTCTAAATATGTGCATATGTGTCAAATTCAGATAAAACCGCAAATGGCATTGCAGGCCGGCGCGGGTGGGCACAGAGTAAGACACCGCATAGCGAAACTATAAAATGGAATATCCGCATTTACAGTTCTGTTTTGCGGTGTCTGACTCTGCGCCCGCCCACGCAGGCTGGCAAAGCCGTTTTTCGACGAACTGTAAACGTGTTTTATGTGTCGGCGTTATACGGGGTCTGATAGAGATGCTCTAAGTGTTTCACAGCTCCCGGAAGCAAAACTAGCGGCTAGAGTGCATTGTTCCCTCATCCAATTTTGACCGAGTCAACAATTTCTCAAAGCTCTCTCATCCAATTCTTTTGTTCTATACACTATGCTTCTTAATTTTTGAAGGTGCACAATTAATTGAGGTATTCAATTTAGATTTGGGTCATGCAGTTTTGACCTGGTCAACAATTTCTCAAGCTCTCCCAGTCAATTCTTTTAGTTCACTATGTTCCCTAATTTTGAAGCTCTTTCATTTAGGTATTCAATTTTGTATTTGGTTTACGATTTTAACCGTGCCAATGATCTGTCAAATCAATCACCAGCAACTGGCTTATAACAACATAATAATCCGGTGCACCTTCCCACCACCTGGAAAAAAGAAGCATCACCATGTGATATTGTAGCACTAATATAGTATATATGCAGCCATCGAAACAAAAATTTCCCCACATAAATATAGCTTGGTTAGCGTATACCACATAATCACACCATGAAAGGCCCACCAAATCAACGTGTTATAAATAAAAAATAGAACACACTATCATCTCCCTCACCCGCCAAACTAAATATTCCATTAGTTCCAAATATAAGGGATATTAGTTTTTTAGAAACTCAAATTTATTTATCTTTGACCAAGTTCAGAGAAAAAATATCAACATCCATAATATTAAACAAAAAAGGTATAGAAATTCATTTCGTGATGAATCTAAAAATACTGATTTGATATTATGGGTTTTGACATATTTTTCTATAAATTTAATCAAATTGAAAAGGTTTGCCTTTTCAAAAAAGCAATATACCTTATATGTTTAAACATAGTGATTATTTGTTAAGAAACCCAACAACACGAACGACGCAACAAAGCGCGTCCAACCTTTCTAGTTCAGATGATTTTCCAAAGAAAAGTACTGACGGTCCTCCATGATGCATGGCCATGTCAGAAGTAGATCGGTAGAATTTTATCAGGAATGACCCCGTGCATGCATGCATTCCTCGTAACATTTACTTGAACCGTCGAAAATAAAGCTTTCTAGCTAATCCCTTGGCACCAATATGTGGTTGGGTAAAAATAAGAAGGAATGGCCACCGTGCACCCAGATCGACATGCATGTCACTTACAACATGGGGTTGTCCATGTATCTCTCATGGCCACACTTCTCCTAAGCATGCTATTTAACCGGACAATGGACAGAACTCCATCCAGAAACCATCATCTCCTCATCAACAACCTCCTTCTCAACCCGTCATACGTACCTTGTGGAAGTAGTCTCAAGAAAGAATGGCGCTAAATACTAGGAATGCAATCGTTGCCGTTCTCCTCCTCGTCGTGATGGTCGGGGCGGTCTCAACACCAGCGGTAACTGCCCACGAGGACTGCTGGGACAAATGTTTCAAGGACTGCAAGGCAAAAATGGCAATGGAAGTTTGCAACCAAAAGTGCATTGACTTTTGCAAGTATCAAGCTGGAGCCCGAGAATATGTTAAGATGGCTGGCGATAAACTCAAGGAGACCAAAACTGCCTCTCCAGAACAGGCCACTAAACTCAAGAATGAAGCTACCACCTACTTAGAACGTGCCAAAGTCCTCAGTGATAAAGCCGTGACCCCGTGAGTGTGAGTGCGCACTCTTTTGTCTATCGGTGTCGCTGCTGTTATGGTGTCTATGGATGTTTTATTTATTTATTAAATTGTCGCGGTTGCATCCCACATTTTTTGGTTTCTTTCATTTCTCTCTCTTTGTTAACAGACCGTCTTTTGTATTATGACGACATGCTTGTTCCAGTGACTCCCTTTCTCTGTTTTGATTGTCGAGTTTACTGATGTATAATGATTTTCCAATGATTTAATTGGCTATATAATAATAAAGTTTCTTGTTATGAAAATGTTCCCTTTTAATGCATACCACACATATTCTCCTATTTTATGGGCATGCAAGAAGGATTAGAATCTTGAGGATGTGTGAAAACAATCCGTCTACATTCAAGAACAATTTAGGCACACATATTGTAGAGAAGTATCCATGTAAGTTGTTGCACATTTTTTTTAGAAAATGTTCATATATATATATATATATATATATATATATATATATATATATCTAAAAAACTATCACCCTGTCAGTCACATGTTTTCTTAAAAACATCATGTAAGTTGTCTGTGCGTTGTAAAAGAAGAAATGGAGAACACCAGGAAACCACATAAATTAAACAGTTTTTCCTAGGAAATACTCGCAGGCGAAAAGATGGTGGCTGAGAAAAAACAGGGCATCTATAATCCCCACAGCCACTGAGGCAGTCGCGCTTAGTTTTATTATTATTTTCAAGACCGATGCCTTCGACTGGCTCAAGACCGATGCACCGCGGTCTGGATAAACATAGTATTTCCGGTCCGGTTGGGGAAAAAACAACTGTACCGCTAAAATTACACAAGAGGGTTATGCAAAGAAGTGGTAGCCCAGTGCGAAAATTGCTTGTTACATTTTTTTTCTCTTTTCAGAACCCGTTACCAAATAGTAAAATTGGGCACCTCACATTCCGTCTTGGAATATTTTCGTTTCCGCTAAAGGAAAAGAAAACTTGGCACCACACATCCCGCCAGGGAATATCTTCACCTTTGCAGTTTCATCAGGGAATATTATCAGTTTTGGCATTTGAACATGAGGTGATTTAGGTGGAACAAATTGCCTCTGCCCACAACATTATTATTTTCTAGTTCATTACACATTCAGTTATGCTCTATCTATACAGTTCCATTGTCTTGGATTTTCAGAATGTGTTAATCGGTTGCTCCATTCTGCGATACATCTGAACAAGAGAAACATGTTTTTCTTTTCTTTCGAACTGGGGCTCATCCAGCTTCCATTTGATACTGTTAGTTGAAACAACACCATACAAGCTTGACAAAGCTCTATATGGACTGAAACAGGCTCCCAGGGCATGGTACTCACGACTAAGTCAGAAACTACAAACACTTGGTTTTGTTCCTTCAAAATCTGACACATCCTTGTTCATTTACAATAAGTCAAATACCACTATATTTGTTCTTATTTACGTTGATGATATCATTGTCACAAGTTCATCTGATGAAGCTGTGATAGGTTTGTTAAAGGATCTGAGTGCAAAGTTTGCCCTTAAGGATCCGGGAGACCTACATTTCTTTCCAGGAATTGAAGTTAAAAAACATGGAGACAGTCTTCATCTTTCTCTGGAAAAGTATGCCACTGATCTGGTAAGGAGAGTTGGGTTGCAAGGATATAAGCATGCACCAACACCACTATCTAGTACAGAAAAATTGTCACTTGCTGAGGGAGAACCCTTGAGTGAGGAAGACAGTACCAGATACAGAAGTTTAGTGGGAGCACTTCAGTACATAACTTTAACAAGGCATGATATTTCTTTTGCTGTCAACAAAGTATGTCAGTTTCTTCATGCTCCCACCAAAACTCATTGGACTGCTGCAAAACGCATAGTGAGATATGTGAAAGATACTATGAATCTTAGTCTTACCTTCAACAAGTCCTCTTCCACTCTTGTTAGTGCTTTTTCTGATTCTGACTGGGCAGGATGTCCAGATGAGACGCTCCACTGGTGGTTTTGCAATATTCTTTGGGCCAAACTTGATATCCTGGTGTGCAAAGAAAGAAGCCATGGTGTCAAGGTCAAGTACAGAAGCTGAGTATAAAGCATTAGCTAATGCCACAACGGAGATTATATGGGTTCAGTCCATGTTGAAAGAGCTTGGTGTGAAGCACACTCGAATTCCATGTCTATGGTGTGATAATCTCGGTGCTACTTATCTATTTGCTAATCCAGTCTTTCATGCCAGGACGAAACACATTGAGATAGACTTCCACTTTGTTCGAGAAAGGGTAGCTAATAAGCAATTGGAGATCCGTTTTGTGCATTCACGAGATCAGGTTGCAGATGGATCCACAAAGGCATTACCTACAAGCAGTCTTGAGGAATTCAAGCGTAATCTCAACTTAACCAAGTTGTGATTAAGGGAGGGTGTCAAACGACACATATTGCATCGTGTGATAGCCGGCTCCACTCCTTGTAACCGAAGACTACAGGTAGGGATAGAGATAGGTAGTTTATATTCTCTATTATCTCTTTTAACTAGATATCTCTTCCTTCCTTCCCAAGTCTGTAATCCCAACAACTTGTATGCTGTCCAAGGAGTGGCGCCCCTGGTTATATAACATGCAAGCGTCCCCCAGAGCTAGGGTACGACGTTTCCCACAGGGCTCATCCAGGTTCCATTTGATGCTGTTAATGGAAACAACATCATAAATGCACAAAATGCAACAAAATGGTAAATCAGAAGCCTCCACACGCGGGCCTACTAAAAGGTGATTTTGACACCTTTCTCGGAGGGCAAGCAAGGTGGGTACAAGCGAGTACGTAGTTAGCATTTTGGGCCGTGTGGATGTGGAGTTCTTGCATGTAACCATCTTGTAAGAATATTCTGGATGGGGTCGTTTCCCTCCTCCTTTAATACATGATACACACACTCGTGCGATGTCTAGAAAAAAAGCCTCCACTAACGCCAGGAAAAACCCACTGAAACGCGCGCTATCGTGTCGACAAACATCCTTATGGGGCAAAAAAACCTGGCGAGACTCTGATGGAGTAGCAAAGGTGCCCAAACATCAATGTCTATACCTGACGCAATAGGCAAACAAATGAATGAAATGATGCAGTCGTTTGAACCTCAAAACGCAGTCATTTCAGAATCTCAAGACTGATGCCTTCGACCAGCTCAAGACTAGCGGAAGGAGTTGGATCAAGAAAGTGCCCTTTAATTTGTGGTCGGCCTACACCACCCTGTGCAGGATCACAGAAGGAAATCTGTTGGGGCAAAACCTTGCCCTAGCTCTTCCTCGAGTCAACCTCTCCCTCTCTGTCACCTCACTCTAGCATAAACTGATCAGAGGAAGAAGAAAGTGAAGAGTTCTTTTGAGAACTCGTGCGGGAATATTTTCCTGGCACCTCACTTTCGTCCGGGAATATTTTCGGTTCTGCTAAAGGAAGAGTGAACCTGGCACCACACATCCTGTCAGGGAATATCTTCACCTTTGCAGTTTCATCAGGGAGTATTTTCAGTTTTGACATTTGAACCTCAGGTGATTTAGGGGGAACAAATTGCCTATGCCCACAACATGATGATTTTCTAGTTCATTACACATTCGGTTATGCACTATCTACATACATTGTCTTGGATTTTCAAAATATGTTAATCCGTTGCTCCATTCTGCAATACATCTAAACAAGAGAAACGTGTTTTTCTTTTCTTTCGAAATGGGCTCGTCCAGCTTCCATTTGGTATTGTTAATGGAAACAACACCATACACGCACAAAACGCAACAAATGAGAAATCAGAAGCCTCCAATAATACTAGGAAAAACCCACTAAAACGCGCATTATCTTGGCGACGAACATCCTTATGAGGCAAAAAAAAGACTAGCGAGACACTGACAGAGTAGCAAAGGTGCCCAGACTTCAACATCTACACCTGACGCAACAGGCACACAAATGAATGAAACGACGCAGTCGTTTGAACCTCAAAACGCAGTGCAGTCGTTTCAGAATCTCAAGACCGATACCCCCCAAAAAAAAAGAATCTCAAGACCGATGCCTTGGACTAGCTCAAGGCGGCTTCAGACGAGCAACCAGGCCTTGTGTAATCGAAAGAGAAGAAACAGAGCTGTTTATTTATTAATTAGCGAAGTTTGTCTCCTGAGACGTAGTTAGTAATCATTAGGACTAGAAGAATACACGCGCCTTGTCGTGCTGTTTTTTATGTTTTTCGTTTTTCTTCTAGTGTGATCAGAGTCCTCTATTCTTGTGGTGCCCTTGTTAGCGGACTAGCCGCAGGAGGTTTCAACTTCTGTATGTGTAAATAATGTAAGTGTTTTCTTTGTTAGAGTTATATTAAGTGATGTCTTTTGGCCTTTTGCATTTTAGTCTCTTGGCATCCTCTTGTAACCTTTTAGCATCTTCATGTATGTGTATATATGTTGGCTTTTCGTTTTTGGAGGTTTTTTTGTGTGCGTTTAGGGTCTGTGTTTTTCTCAGAAAGACGAGACGGCGGCGGCTTCCTGAAGTTGGAATAATATTCTTCCCGCCTAGTCCCTGTTCTGGTGACGCGTCTAGCATCATCGGAGGACATGTGGAGATGTGTCTCCGACGGATATCACGGGATTCGGTCGGTGTTTGTCTTCGGTGGATCCACATGGATCTGGCCTTCATTAGTATGTGTTCTTGTGTCTTTAGACTGGATCCTTCTGTTCTACTCTTCTCTTCATCAGCGGCGATTGTTGTTCTGGTGCGTTGGTCCTCTTGGGCCTTAGCACGACGACTTCCCGACTGTCTACCACAACAAGGTTTGCCCGGCTTCAGTGAGGGAGGGGCAATGATAGCGGCGCGCTTTCGGCTCGCTCCAGTGCTTGTAGTCGTTGCTAGGTGGTCTATGGACTTGGATGTAATTCTAGTGTTCTTTGTACTGCTTTGAAGATGATGAAAGATTGGAAGTTTATCCCGTAAAAAAATTATATAAGTTGCTATTCTCAACATGGTATTAGAGCTCTAACTATTATTTTTTCGCACACGCAACTCGTGCTGCTCCCGATCCAAACTACTACACGGCCGCCGTTGTTCTCTTTCCTTCCGGTCGTGATTTTGTTTTTGCCTGCGTCCATCTCCAGCTACAGAAACTTCCCATCCAAGTTAGCTTGTTGATCCAGCCGCTGGCTAGTTGTTGCCCTTCCGTAAAATCCACTGTGAATCAATTTGGTCCCGATCGATTTGGCCTTGACAAGTACAATTGACATAAATGACCACCTCTGAGTCAAAATGGCACAAAAGATCAATTGGGTCGTGACGGCAGGCCACGTGTCAGTTGCCGCCACAGCCGAAGGCGGCAGGGCCTACCGCCGCAGCGTGCGGCGGCACCACGTATGTCACAGGTTTTGAAGTGATGCGGGAACGGGAAACGGGAATGGGCGTTGCCATTGCCCCTGCCGCCTAGGCATGTGGCGGCAGGTTACTGCATGTTGTACGTCATGAAGCGCATACATCTCCAGTCCTATAGCATGCATGCATGCGCAGTCTGTCTCGTGTATGTCTAGTCCTATCATGCATACTTTCCTCTCTCTCTTGCTACATGCGCATTCCTCTTTCTTTCCTAGCACATACCTTCTCACTCGCACACATTGCAGCATGCAGCAACAGGCCTACCGCCACAGCCTCCGGCGGCAGGTGCCATGTCTATGCCCATTTTCCGTTTCCCGTTCCCGCATCACTTCAAATCTTGTGATATATGGGGTGACATGTGTCGCATGCCGGGCTTGCCGCCACGACTTAGCTGGTATTTTGTGCCATTTTGATCCAGAGGTGGTCTTTTTTGTCTATTGCACTCGTCAGGTAGCCTTTTTTGGACAGGCGCGTCAAGTAAGGGAGCATATGCGTACCACTTCGTTAGGGTTTGGGGACATAGGGGCGATCGCCCCGGCGCCGCCGCCCTTGTTTGCCCGGCCGGCCGTGAGGCAGGACGGCACCGTTTCCGCATGCGCCCTAGGGCTGCAGGGCGGACCTGTTGCAGCCTCGTCCGCCTGTGTCTCCGTGAAACGCGCAAGCGTGTCTCGTGAGAAGTTCATAGGCAAGTCAAGATCGATCCAAGATGGGAAGAATCTGGGCTTGCCGCAGCCGTGTCCTGAGCGGGTAGAGTCTGGGATTCCTCTGATGGACGTGATTCGTTCGTGGGCGGAAGGCATAAGGAAACCGAGGGTTCCCAATCAACCATAGTTTGATCTACGATTGAAGAAGCCACCTGACTGTGACTCGTTTCAGTACCCCAATGGTACCCTGACGTCATACAAGGTTCTGCTCCTGGCGGCTCCCGTGGTGAAATCGAAGGCTGGTGGGGGCGATTACGGGACACCCGATGAGGGAGTCACCCGCCCGAATCTAGCTATAGATGGATCCCTAGAGAGTGCAGCGGCAGACCCGGTCATGCAAGCTTTGGCAGTCGAGGAAGGGCTAGAGACGCAGTACGTTGCAATGGAGGAAGAGACAGATAAAACCACCTTGGAGGCAGCCAGCCATGGGGCCGCTGGTAACCTGACGGGGCCAAATGTGGCGCCCCGTCAGGAGCAATGAATTGCATCAGTTGGAACTCTCGTGGTGCGGGGAACGCTACGACAGTTCGAGAGTTAATTTCCCTAGTTAGAGTCCATAATCCTTTTATTGTCTTCCTTTGTGAAACACGTCAGAAAAAAGAAAAAATGTTTCGATTGAGAAATAGATTAGGCCTTAGTGGTTTTGAAGGTGTTAGTAGTGAAGGTCTCAGTGGAGGTCTTGCGTTGTATTGCCATGAGAGTCTTAACATCAAAGTTAAATCGAGTTCCAGCCGGTACATCGATGCTTTTGTTCATGATGGTATGGATAAACCTTCATGGTGATTCACATGTGTCTATGGTGAACGAAGAACAGAGAACCGACACTTCATGTGGGAAACTATGCAACAATTACGGGCTGAGTCTGACTTGCCATGGTTATTGATGGGGGACTTTAACGAGGCACTTTGGCAATTCGAGCATTTTTCTGTCACTCCACGGCCGGAAAATCAAATGGCAGCCTTTCGCGAAGCTCTCGCGGTATGTGAATTAACTGACCTTGGCTTTTTAGGGATACCATACACATATGATAATGGGAGGCAGGCCAGGGCCAATGTGCGAGTGCGGCTGGACCGCGCCCTTGCGGACGAGAGATGGCGAGATATCTTTTCAGAGGGCCAGACGGTTCATCTAGTCTCTCCGGCGTCGGACCACTGCCCAATTCTTATGAAGCTCCAGCAAGACTCCCAGACGGATGCACCAAGGCCGCAACGTCGACACTATGAGATATTCTGGGAGCGTGCTGCTGACCTCCCGGAAATCATTGCCATGGCCTGGGCTTCACTGGGTACAAAAACTGACTTGGGTGCTATTAAGGATGCGCTTCATAGCCTCATGAACCAACTACAGGGCTGGAGCAAGAAGCGATTTGGAAATACCCTGAAGGAGTTGGAATGTGCACGCAAGGAGCTGGAGGTGTTACGGGCTAGTAATGCTAACCAGAAAGAAATAAGGCGGCTCTCTGACCACATGTGTTAGAGTACGTAATGGGCCTAATGGGCCCGTTAGTCTTAGGGTTAATTAGAGATAAGAGTCGCTTGCTTAGGTGTTAAGTAAGCCTTACTTGGAAGTCAAGTAAACCTCTCTATATAAAGAGAGGAGATGTATCCTTCTAGTAGCGCTATAACAATTTGGTATCAGGTAGCTCAGTTCCGATCATGTCTTCGTCGCCGCCCACCCCGTCGCTTCCGCTGCCGACCGTCACCACCGCGCCGCTGGCCATCTACACCGCGCCGCTGCCCTCCCCGTCCGCGCCGTTGGTTGCATCCTCCGGCGCCGCCACCGCCCAGATGCCGGCGCCCTCCACCGCACCACCGTTCGCCGTCTACACCCCGGAGGAGATCACCGGGGTCCTCAACAACCTCGTCACAGCCGTCTAGGGGATCCGGCTATAGCGGGCCAGCCCCTACGGGCCGCCGCTGACCGCCACCGCCGGGCCACCGGCCCTGCCGTGGTACTCGCCGCATCCAGGGGCCTCCGCGGCATTCGCTAGGACGCTGCTGCCCCAGCTGCAGCTGCCACCGCCGGTCAGCTCCGGCCCCACCTCAATCGCGCCGGCAGGAGTCCCGCTCCTCCAAGTCCAGTCCCCGCCGTCGCCATCACCGTCACCGCTTCCGTCTTGGATCTCTACCCGCCACCTGTCGGCGGCGGTGAGGCTGCAGGCTACTGCGCGCGGCCTCCTAGCGCGTCGGCGTGTGCGGGAGATGCGTGGTCTGCAGCTGCCGCTCCTCCAAGTTGCCCTTCAGTGCGCAAAGGACCTCGATCTCATCCGCTGCGCTGGGGATCTTGGGCATGCGATTTCCCCCACGGGTAGCGGGCATGCTGTTTTCCCTGCGGGCAGCGACCTCAAAGTCTGCGACGTCGGCGGTTGGGGGGGCGCACCCCTCCTCATCATTCTCCATCGAAAGCCCTCCACTCTTCCCTGTGCGGTGCAGACTAACAGCCGTTCGGCAGGAAGAAGGCATGGTGTCACCGACAGCAACACACCATGTAGCACCACTGCATTCCATCACCGGCCGCCGCGAGGGCGCCTCTGCTGGTCACTCTTGCGACCACTTCCAGGCGGTCCTACACATGCACTTCTTTTGTCCAGATGGTGTCCATGGGATCCAGGTGGATGTACACGTGCGGATGGTGTCCACCTTTTGTTAAGGGGTCCAAAATAAAGCGTCCCAGTTCATTTCAGGTTGAGAATAATAAAACAAGCCGAGATGTAAAAGGCTTGTTTTTAGGTGTTAGGTTTGTGTTGCGTCGAGTCATGGTTATAAGTTGGTTAGGCTGCAGCTTGAGGACAAGCTGCATGTCCAGGTGGGGTGTTGTGTTAGAGTACGTAATGGGCCTAATGGACCCGTTAGTCTTAGGGTTAATTAGAGATAAGAGTCGCTTGCTTAGGGGTCAAGTAAGCCTTGCTTGGGATTCAAGTAAACCTCTCTATATAAAGAGAGGAGATGTATCAATCTAATCAAGCAAGAATTAAGAAGAAAATCCCTTACCTCTTGCCCGGCCGTGGGCAGAAAGGCCCTCGGCCGGCCCTCTCGCGCCCTCCTTTTAGCAGCGCCATAACAACATGCATGAATTGTTATACAGGGAGGAAATGTTACGGTTGCAAAGGTCACGGATCAGCTGGCTACGCGAAGGTGATCGCAACACAAATTTCTTCCATCGGAAAGCAATATGGCGCGCGCGTAAAAATAAGATTCGCCGCCTCCAAGAAGAAAATGGTAATTGGTATGAGGAAAAGGCGTCAATGGAAAACTTGGCTGATCTTTATTTCTGAAATCTTTTCACAAGTGATCCTACGCTGGATGCTAGCAATGTGGTACACCTCTTCCAGGAACGTGTAACTGGAGATATGAATGATGCATTATGTAAGGATTTCTCGGATGAGGAGATAGGAGATGCCCTCTTTCAAATCGGACCTCTCAAGGCACCGGGCATCGATGGATTTTCTGCATGCTTCTACCAAAGAAATTGGGAGGTTATGAAGGCTGAAGTTACTAATGCGGTAAAATTATTTTTTGCCACGGGCGTTATGCCAGAAGGAGTGAACGATACAATTATTGTTTTAATCCCTAAGTGTGATCAACCAGAAACAATGAAGGACTTCAGGCCTATGAGTTTATTCATGGTCTTGTACAAGGTAGTGGCGAAGTGTTTGGTTAATCGGCTTCGACCTATCCTTGGGGAGCTTATCTCTATTAATCAAAGCGCGTTTGTCCCGGACCGGCTGATCACTGACAATGCGCTTGTGGCTTTTGAGTGCATGCATTTCATTGAGCATAACACCAAAGAGGATAAAATTTCTGAGCGTACAAATTGGACCAATGCAAGGCATATGACCGCGGGACTGGGATTTCTTGAGGAAAGTGATGCAAAGGTTGGGCTTCTCTTACCGGTGGGTCGAGTGGATTATGTCATGTGTGACCACGGTAAGATACTCTGTAAAATTTAATGGAGTCCGCCTAGAGTCATTCTCCCCATCCCGCGGGCTTCGCCAAGGTGATCCTTTATCTCCGTTTCTTTTCCTTTTTGTTGCTGATGGGTTATCTAGTTTGCTTCAGCAAGAGGTCCAAAATCAGCGAATTGATCCCCTTAAGGTGTGTCGTCGGGCACCTGGTATTTCACACCTCCTCTTTGCGGACGATAGCCCACTAGTAGGAAAAGGGCCTTCAGTCCCGATTCATAAGGGCCTTTAGTCCCGGTTCTGGAACCGGGACTAAAATGTCGGTACTAATGCCTCTCCCTTTAGTCCCGGTTCAATCCAGAACCGGGACTAAAGGGCGCGGCCACGTGGAGCTCCACCTTTAGTCTCGATTGGTAACACCAACCGGGACTAAAGGAAATTTTATGGTTTTTTTAAAAAAAAATTTAATTTTCAAATTTCTGAATTATTTTAACCTCTAGTCTGTAATCACCACCCCTCATCACTTCTCAATTTATCCTATAATCACCCCTCATCATTCCAAATCATCTAACTTCCCGAACGGTCACCCATCCTCCCACTCCCCCAGCCTGAGCACGCTTAACTTCCGGGTTCTATTCTCCCTCACTCCAAGTCTGCACTTGTTGTTTTCCTGACAATACCGAGATGTCAATCCTATTAACCTTCAGGAATTTTGCTTGAGCATGAAGTGACACATTTCATAGTTTTATTTTGAAACTATTGTTTTAAAAAACAATAATTATTTAGTAACACTAATATTTCTTGAATAATTAGTTTGACCATTGTTTGACCACAGTTTGACCATAGTTTGACCAAAATTGAAATAACAAAAATAATTATTTAGTAACACTAATATTCTAGAATAATTAGTTTGACCATTGTTTGATCACAGTTTGCCCACCGTTTGAATATTTTTTGATTTTTTCCACTCTAGATCTTAAAAGCCCCGTAACTTTTTTTCTATTAGGTTTTTGAGGATTTTGCAAATGTTTAACGGGGTTTTTGAGTAGACCACATATTTTTTGATTTGGCCGTAACTTTTCGATTTTTTCTATTTGGCCGTAACTTTTCGAGTAGATGATTTTTCATATAAAAAACTTTTTCATCCGAATTAGTATGCAAAAGTTATGCCCATTTTTACAATTTTCAGAGAGATTTTGCAAATAAAGTCAAAATTCACATTTGCAAATTTTCCCAACAACTAGACCACATATCACATGGGAAACTTATTTTCTTTTATTTTTTTTGACATTTCCATCATTTTATTTTATTTTTTTTAAAACTGAAAAGGCGATCCGGGGGGGGGGTAGAGTTTGAAAATGGGACCTTTAGTACCGGTTCGTGGCACGAACCGGGACTAAAGGTCTCAACCCCATTAGTCCCGGTTCGTGCGTCAAACCGGGACTAAAGGTGTAATCTTTATTCCTGGTTTGAGGCATGAACCGGGACTAATGGTCATCGCACCCTTTAGTCCCGGTTCATGTCTTAAACCGGGACTAAAGGGCCCGAGTGAACCGGGACTAATGCCTTAGCCGCATGAACCGGGACCAATGCTCACATTAGTCCCGGTTCGTGACTGAACCGAGACTAATGTGAATATTGCCCCGTGACCATAGCCCTGTTTTCTACTAGTGGCCTCCTCTTCTTCAAAGCGGAGACCAATCAAGCTGAACGGATTAACCATGTGCTGAGTACAGTCGAGGAACGGGGCAGCTGATTAACCCTACCAAATGTCCTATTCTGTTTGGTAGCTCTTGTCCAGAAGAGATACAAAATGAGATCAAACAAGTGCTCAATGTTGGCTAAGACTTGTTCGAGGCGAAATATCTTGGATTGCCAACACCTGAGGGAGGGGCGAATGCATAAAGGGAAGTTTCAAAACCTCCAGTCCCGACTAGCAAAGAGGATCCTTATGTGGGGGGACCCCTCCCAAGGCGGCAAGGAAGTCTTAATAAAAGCGGTAGCCCAAGCGCTACCGACTTACATTATGGCTGTCTTCAAGCTTCCTTTTGGGTTGTGTGATGATCTCACAAGTATGATACGGAAAATTTTTGTGGGGCTCAGCAAAAGGGAAGAGAAAAACACACTGGGTGGCATGGGAAAACATGACCAGACCAAAGAACCAAGGCGGCATGGGATTCAAAGACATGCGCTTGTTCAATCAAGCTCTCCTAGCTCGCCAAGCTTGGAGGCTTCTGCAATTTCCTGATTCTTTGTGCGCGCATGTACTTAAGGCTAAATACTACCCTAACGGAGTCCTTACCGATACGGTCTTCACCGGCAATGGCTCTTCTAGGTGGCATGCAATCGAGTATGGACTCGAGCTGCTTAAGAAGGGTATCATATGGCGTGTTGGGAATGGGGCGAGCATCCGAGCATGGCGAGACCCCTGGATACCGAGAAACCACCAGCTACGACCAATCACCGTGAGAGGGCGATGCGAACTACGCTGGGTTTCTGATTTTATACAACCCAATGGCGGCTGGAACATGGACTTGCTGCGGCGGCATTTCCTCACAATTGATGTGGATGAAATTGTAAAGATCAAACCATCAATGCGGAACCAAGAGGACTTCATTGCATGGCATCCGGACAAGCACAGATCTTTCACTGTATGGAGTGCATACTGCCTTGCCCTTGATGAACAGTTACGCGCACAGGGGAGTGGGGCCTCAAGCTGTAGACCAAGCGGAGACAGACCTGATTGGAAACTCATCTGGCAATGTGCAGTGCCGCCCAAAGTACGTATTTTTGGCTGGAAGCTTGCATCAGATTCCCTTGCAACCCAGGTGAACATGTGCATACGTGGTATGGAGGAGGATCCGACCTGTACATTATGTGGCCGGGAACAAGAGGACTCGTTCCATGCCTTGCTTAGGTGCAACCATGCGCAGGAGCTTTGGCTGGCTATGCGTAAGGAATGGTTGCTGCCTGCTGAGGAGGTGTTCACACCATCTGGTCCGGAGTGGATACTACAAGCCCTGCATGAAATGACTGATCAACAACGAGCCATGTGCCTGATGATTTTATGGCGTATTTGGCATGCACACAATAAGATGACTCACAACAAACCTCCACCAACGATTGAGGGCTCCAAAAACTTTCTCACTGGCTACTTAAACTCGCTGATGCTCATCCAGCAACACATCAACGTGGATGTGGAGAAAGGCAAGCAAGTGGTGCAATGTGTTCAGAGTAGTGGATCATCACGACACATGCAGGATGGGCGTCAGAAGGTACGGCAAAAGTGGATGCCACCGCCAGAAGGTCGAGCTAAACTGAATGTGGATGGATCCTTCAAGCAGGATGGATCAGCAGGTACTGGGATGGCACTCCGAGATTCTGTGGGATCGTCTATCTTCGTTGCATACAAGTAGCTCTTCGGGTGTGCAGACACGGTGGACGCGGAGTTGGCAGCGATGGAGGAAGGCCTCGCCCTTGCCCTACATTGGTCACCCTTGTCGTTGACATTGGAGACCGATAGTTTTGAAGCGGTCGCTTTGGTGAATCCATCTACGCCCAACACATCCCAATATTCGTCTAGGGTTCAGGTTATTCGAGAACTCATCGAGGAAAGAGATGTATCTATTATTAAGATAAACCGCGAAGCCAATTCTGTGAGTCACGGCTTAGCGAAGCTAGGTAAAGAGCAGGTGAAAACTGCAGTGTGGCTTCGTAATTTCCCCCCGGAAATTGCCGCTGCCATGAACTCTGATTGTATCTCTATTTTTAGCTAATATAAATACTCTTTCCCCACAAAAAAAAGGTAGCCTTTTTGGACAAAAATTCTTGCGTGGAATCCGCTGGCTAATATTGGATCCGATCGGAGTTAGTCTCAATCGATCCAGCCGCTGGCCGCTCGTCCTCCTCCAAGGTCGCTGCCGGCCGTGGGCCTCGTCCGCACCGCCGCTGCTTTCTGTGGCTGCCGGCCACCGGCCTCGTCCGCGCGCTGCCGCTGCCTTCTGCGGCCACCAGTCATCGACCCCGTCTGCGCCGCTGCTGCCGGCGCTGCCGGCCGCTGGCCTCGTCCGTGCCACTGCTGCCTTCTGCGGCGCCACCGGTCGCCGGCCCCGTCTGCACCACTGCTACCGGCCGCCGGCCCCGTCCGCAGTGTTGCTGTCTTCCGCGGCTGCCTGCGGGGCGCTCGCGTGGTTACGTGAGTGGCTGCTGCCGTTTCTTGTCCGGGTGTCTGCTGCTCCAGAAGTCCAGATCGCGACTCTGTCTAATCGATTTGGTCCTCGTTCGGCTGGCTTTTCGTCTAATTGATCTGCTACTGGTTCTGGCCGCTCTCATCTTGGCCAGTTGAGTCTTGGGTGACCTTTGCTATTCTAAAAAAAGACAAAAAAGGAGCACCATGTTTTTGGCATCATCTGGCTATGTTGCCATCCCGCGCTGCCCGGTGATATTTGATGGGGCTAACTATGTTGAGTTCGTTGCCTTTATGCACATTCACATACATGGCATTTGTCTCTCGGGTGTTCTTTCTGGTGAGGTCCCCTGTCCTCCGTGCCCAGTACCTCCTGTGGCTCCTACCCAACCGCCGACGCCACCAGCTCTTGACGCAGATGCTTCTGATGCTGATAGGGCTACATCCAGGGTTGCTGCTGATGATGCGACTACCACTTATGATCAGGAGGTCTTGGATTATTCAAATGCTCTTGATGTTTATCGTGACGATCTGGCTGCTTACACTCAATGGTGTGATGATGACGCTCGTGCTACGACTGTTCTCACTTCCAGTGTTTTGCCTCAGTTTGCTTCTGAGTTTATAGGCCTCGGTACTGTCTTTGAGATGTGGACTCATCTTCGTCAGCGCTATCAGCCCTCTGCTGATGCTCTCTACTTGTGTGTGGTCCTTCAGGAGCATGCTCTTTAGTAGGGAGACTCCACTATTGATGAGGTCTACACTCAGAGTTCTGCTTCTGGTGCCAGCTTGACTCTCTTCGCACTACTGTTTGTGGCACTTGCCCGTGTTGCCAGACTATGAGGTCAGACTTGGAGTTTCAGCGCGTCTATGAGTTCTTGTCACGGCTCCGTGGGGAGTTTGAGCCTCGACGTGCTCAGTTGTTTACTCGTGGCCGTGTTCCTATTTCTGAGGTGTTTTCTCAGCTTCATGCTGAGGAGACTCGCCTCCGTGGTGCTTGTTAGCTTCATATTCCCTCTGTGCTCGCTGCTCGAGCTGCTACTCCACCAGTGTCTTCTCGCTCCAGTGCTCCGCCGCTACTGCCCACTCCTTCGGGTAGTGAGGCCTGCTCTCGTGAAGGCCGCTCTCGTCCTCGTACTCATTGTGACTACAGCAACAGGGATGGTCACCCCGAGTCTGACTGCTTCAAGAAGAAGCGTGCACTATGGGAATATGCTTATTTTCCGTTTGCCATGGTAGACGGCAAAGGCCTTTGCTGTCTGTCACCGACGGCAAACCTACCCGGCAAAGAGAGCGACGGTAACCAAAAAGAACCAGATTGTTGACTGTCTGGACGCTGAGGCCTTAGCAGCTTTCAAGCACAGCATCCGTGACGAATGGCTAGCACGCCACCTCGGCCAAGAAAAGCTGAAGTCCATGGTGGCCCTCACGGCGCTCATGACCCGCTTTTGCGGTGGTGAGGACAGTTGGCTGGCTCATAGTAACAACACAGCCAGCGAGACAGGCCCCTCCGAGGAAAAAAACAGCACCGGCAAGCTTCGGCGCAATAGACATAATCGCCGAAGCAATGGCAACAACACCAATGACACCACAGTCAATGCCGGATTCACTGGCTCCAAGTCCGGCCAACGAAGGAGCCCTACAAACGAAACAATGAAGGACCTTCCAGCCTGGACCGCATACTCGACCGTCCGTGCCAGATTCACGGCACCCCGGACAAACAAGCCAATCATACCAACAGGGATTGTTGGGTCTTCAAGTAGGTTGGCAAGTTAAATGCCGAAAATAAAAAAAAAGGGATCACAAAGTGAGGACGAAGACGCAGATCCCCGGCAGACGAACACAAGGGGGCAGAAGAAATTTCCCCTCAAGTCAAGACGGTAAACATGATATACACTACACACATCCCCAAAAGGGAGCGTGAGCGAGCGCTTAGGGACGTCTACGCGGTAGAGCCAGTCGCCCCAAAATTCAATCCGTGGTCATCATTCCCGATCACCTTCGATCGCCGAGACCACCCAACTAGTATCCGCCATGGCGGTTCAGCTGCACTAGTCCTCGACCCAATTATCGACGGATTTCACCTGACACGAGTCCTAATGGATGGTGGCAGCAGCCTTAACCTGCTCTATCAGGATACAGTGCGGAAGATGGGCATCGACCCATCACGAATCAAACAAACAAAAACTACCTTTAAAGGAGTCATTCCAGGCGTAGAGGCCCGCTGTACGGGCTCAATCACGCTGGAAGTGGTCTTCGGTTCTCCGGACAACTTCCGAAGTGAGGAGTTAATCTTGGACATCGTGCCGTTCCGCAGCGGCTACCACGCACTGCTCGGACGAATAGAGTTTGCTAGATTCAACGCAGTGCCACACTACGCTTATCTCAAGCTCAAAATGCCCGGTCCACGCGGTGTCATAACAGTCAACGGCGATACGGAACACTCCCACCGAACAGAGGAGTACACCGCCGCCCTAGCAGCAGAGGTACAGAGGGCCTTCTCAAGCAGCACCATAGTGCGGCTGCCAAGCCCCTGGACACCATCAAGAGGTTCCGGACTACTCTACAGCAGGACAGCGTGGCTCATCAAGAGCTCGATTAGCAATCTGGCCACCGTCCCAATGAAGACGTTGTATTCATACCACACATACATAATTACGGACTCAAAATCCCATGGACATCGACGGAGGCAGAAGCTAACCCGGGATCTTCAGTTCGGCTTGACTGGCCCCGGACTCACACATACTTTTCAACTTTCCTTTTTTTTCCAGGTTCCTTTTCCAACGGGCCTGCTGAGCAGTACCTTTTAAGGATCGGCATACAAAGACGACAAGCAGCATAGGTATGTAGGGTAAACTTTATACGTTATTCTTGACAGTATTTTTTACTTAATTCTCAGGACCCGCATGCTGCGCCCTCTTTATTCCGGCATGTCAAATAGCCAGGATGCTTATCACACCATTTGTACAAGATATGCCTTGACGTATCCATACTGTTATAATGAAAATGGTTTGCGGCCCAGTTTCTGTGGCTTTCGCTTCTTAAATCATTTTATTTCGATTTGCTTATCAATTGCATCCGTACACTTTGGTACGTCTCATACTCGCCAGGGGCTCACCACCGCCCCATAATACGGCAGCAAAGTCCGAACACTTCTTATAGATAAGTTTGGCACCCCGAATTTAGCATTATATGTATTGGCTCCGAATCATGTCTTTGGTCAATAGTTGGGTTGCCCGGGTCCTGTGCTTGGTACCCTACGTTCTGCTCTATCGGCTAGGGTAGTAAAGGGAGAACTACTGCGATTGTGCCCCGGCTTTGACCGGATGAGCACCTCAGTAGAGAATGCCGAAAACTGACTGTCATGATACGGCGAGAGCCGGTCAGCTGTTCGAGGGTCACAAAATCGTTGGAGATTTCTTCCGCGTTACGCGAATGATCGGTACTCCCCGATCAGATGCTAACAGCACCCTGGCTTGGACCAGGGGCTGCACACTTGCTTAATTATAGAACACCTATGGCTAAGTGAGGGCGTTCAAGCCGTATAGTCTGATTGCCTTGTTCGTTGCGCTAAACAACTCCCCAGAGGACCATATAATTGGATCAATATTGTTTAGATCCCATCCCGAACACCTCCGTACTAATTATGTGTGCGCAGAAGCCGACGACTGGCCAACCCTCAGATTGCATATAACACGGCCGCACAGGAGGAAACAATTTAAAGCATAACAAAATTTCATTACACAATAAAGCTTTGTCTTTATAATACAAGGAAAAGGACTACACGAATGTATTCATTCAAAAATAATGTCATGCGAACATTGAGCTGCCACAAGTCGAGACCCTTCTATGAAATCCGCAAAACATTTCTCGGGTGTGCTGTGCTCCATGCCCTCCGGCTGCCCGCTGGCCACTTCAACAGCGTTCATCTTCGCCCACCACATCTTCCAGCGAGTGAAGGCCATACGGGCTCCTTCAATACATGCAGAGCGCTTGAGTACGTCCAACCACGGACAGGCATCCACCAGCCGCCTCACGAGTCCGAAGTAGCTGCCGGGTATAGCTTCGGCTGGCCATAGCTGGATTGTCAAATCCTTCATGGCTAGTTCGGCCACCCTGTGCAGCTCCACCAGCTGCTTCAGCTGATCGGTGAAGGACACGGGATGCTCTGGCGTCGCATACAGCGACCAGAATAGCTTCTCCGTAGAACCTCCTCCTTCGGCTCGGTAGAACACTGTAGCGTCCGATACGCTGCGTGGTAAATCCACAAAAGCTCCTGGGGAACTCCGAACCCGAGTTAGTAAAAAGTACTGCCTCTCCGCATACTTGCTTTGCATCTTAAAAGCCTTACCCGCCGTGATCTCCTGGATGACGGCCTGGGCCTCATTCCGCGCGGTTTCCGCGCCCTGACGAGCCTTGGTGAGTTCAGCCTCCTGAGCCGACACATCATTCTCCAAGGTCTCACATTTTTTCACTGCATCTTGGAGCTCCTGCTGGATTTTCTTGACGCTGGCCTTGAGCTTCTTACGGGCGGCTTGCTGCTGGACAACCTTCTCCTCGGCCACGCCTAGGGCCTTCCTTAGGGCCTCGACCTCGGTCGCGGCACCTGCATACATTTCGACATTACAGTCAATACACAACGTCTCCGCTTTCCGAACATACAGCAAGACGTTACTTAGCTTGCTTCTCTTGCAGCCGCACTCTAATTTCGGCAGCATGCGAGGTCACGGCCAACAGCGACGCCTGCTCATGCACACATATCACGTTAGTCTCCTAATCTAGAGGATTGATCCTCCATCCAGTTCCTCTTACCGAGCACCGGACAGTGTCTCAGGGGCTACTGACTATAGGTTTTTTTTTCTCTCTCACTTACCCCGAAACCTGTCAACAGGTTGCTGCAGGCTTCCTTCAGTCTAGTCTTGGTGGACTGAACCTTCTCGATCACCGTGCTCATAAGGACACGGTGCTCGTCCATAACTGAGGCACCTCGTAGCACCTCCATCAGGCTATCCGGCGCCCCTGGATGGACAGGGACCACCGGCGGAAGAGGGCTGCCCGCCCGACTACGGAGCCATATGGGTCTCCGGAATCGTATTCGGCTGAGGGCCAAGACGGGTGCGGCCCTCTTCACCAGTCCCCATGGGGATCATGTCCTCCATGTGTCTAGCAAGGGAGGGTTCGCCTCGTGGCGCCTCCCAGATAGCATCCTGGGTGTCGGTGTCAAAACCGGCGGATCTCGGGTAGGGGGTCCCGAACTGTGCGTCTAGGCCAGATGGTAACAGGAGGCAGGGAACACGATGTTTTACTCAGGTTCGGGCCCTCTTGATGGAGGTAAAACCCTACGTCCTGCTTGATTAATATGGATGATATGGGTAGTACTAGAGTAGATCTACCACGAGATCAAGGAGGCTAAACCCTAGAAGCTAGCCTATGGTATGATTGTTGTCTATGGAGTTGATGAAGTTGTCCTACGGACTAAAACCCTCCGGTTTATATAGACACCGGATAGGGTTAGGGTTACATAGAGTCGGTTACAATGGTAGGAGATCTTGAATATTCGCATCGCCAAGCTTGCCTTCCACGCCAAGGAAAGTCCCATCCGGACACGGGACGTAGTCTTCAATCTTGTATCTTCATAATCCAGGAGTCCGGCTGAAGGTATAGTCCGGCTACCCGAACACCCCCTAATCCAGGACTCCCTCAGTTGCCCCTGAACCAGGCTTCAATGACAACGGGTCCGGCGCGCAAATTGTCTTCGGCATTGCAAGGCAGGTTGCTCCTCCAAGTCCTTCATAGAAGATTGTAAACACCGAGAGTCGTGTCCGGCTCTGTAAAATAAGCTTCCACATATTGCCATAGAGAGAATAATATTAACACAAATCAAATTTGCTGATGTATTCTGCAGTGCGCCATCACACCACAACCAAGCCCTTTACTCGAATCGTTTTTACTTTCCCTCCTCAGCATGTTTTGCGAGGCGGTTTCCTTGGCACGTCTTGTCAAAGCAGAGATCGTGTACCCTTTTTACGGGATTCTCATCAATACGGACGTGGGTAACCCAACCGTGCCATTTATCACGGCGCTCGGGAGGCAAGTGAGTTTTATTAGGTAGGTGGGGACGCATAACCGCATCCGCCTATATAAGGGGATAAGGATCTACCCTTTTTACCTACGCCTTCTTCCTCCCTTGCCTATCCAACCCTCGCGCACCCGAGCTCCAGCGCCCAAGCCCGCACATCCCACCTCAACCTTCTCCAGCAATGTCCGGAGTGGGAGGCAAATGGATGGTCTCCTCCGCTATGGAGGGTAAATTAAAAAAGCTAAGGAAGGCCAGATACCTGTCCAAGGACATTGCGCACCGGCTTCCCGAAGAGGGGCAGCTTATCCCCACCCCAAGGCCCCATGAGAGGGTCGTGTTTCTCCACCACTTCCTCCGCGGACTAGGTTTTCCACTCCACCCATTTGTCCGGGGGCTCATGTTCTACTAGGGCCTGGATTTCCACGATCTGGCTCCAAACTTCATCCTCAACATCTCGGCGTTTATCGTCGTGTGCGAGGCCTTTGTCCGCATCCGCCCCCATTTTGGCCTCTGGCTCAAGACCTTCAACTTCAAGCCCAAGGTGGTGCGCGGCAGCCAGGCGGAGTGCGGAGGCGCTATGGCGGGCAAGATGGCCAAAGTCCTATGGTTCGAGGGCTCTTTCGTGGAGACCCTAAAGGGATGGCAAGCCGGGTGGTTTTATATCACCGAGCGACGCGATCCGGAATGGACCGCAGCCCCTGAGTTCCGATCCGGACCCCCCACGCGGCTTATGTCCTGGAAAGAGACGGGCCTGTCATGGGGTGACGAGAAAGAGGTGACCGGATGGCAAACATGCATCCCGTCCCTGGTGAACAAGCCAGTCCGGCTTGTTAATATAATCCAGGTTCTGCTCTTTCGCTGGATCCTCCCGTGCCAACAACGGGATTTTAATCTGTGGGAGTTCGACCCGGCGGAGCACCAAACTCTCAACAGGCTCTTGGACACGACGTATGAAGACGCCTGGAGGGTGCTATTCAAGGGCGCCGAGGCTCCCGCATCCACTTCCGAGGACCGCGGATACAGCTCGCAGTGTCACGCTAGCAAGGTATGCCATCTACACCCTTCATAGGATGTTAAGCCTTTTTTCATAGTTTGACACTATGCGGGATCTAAACTCCCTTTCCTCTGACAGGCTTGGCGGGTGATAACCGAGCCGATTAACTGTCCGGCTCCGCTGCCCGAAGATCCAGCCCCAGCTTTACTGGTGAAGCTGCTGGCCCCGGCGCCTTATGTGGTGCCAGAGAAGAAGGACAAGAAGAAGAAGACCACGGGGACTCAAAAGAGTGCCCGTAACGTGGTGGTGTCGGACCCGTCATCTGACGAGTCCGAGGAGCCCTCCTCCCGTGAGAATGAGGAGCAGGAAGAAGAAGACTCTCCCTCTCTAGTGGAGGGAGGAGAGAATAGGAAGGTCGCCCCAACGAGGGAGGCCGAGGGGTCCAGAAAAAGGAAGACCCCTCCGCCGGACTACGCCCCTGACGCCGAAGAGGGCGAAGAGGAATGGCCGGACAGGGCCAAGCATCCAGCGAAATCGTAAGTGTTCAGATACCAGAGTAACTCATGATATTCCTTTTCTTGCACAGCTTCCCCTAATGTCGAATATAATCATGCAGCCCGCCCCGGGCCACACTCAACGAGTCGTCGAGCGGCTCCCTGGATTCATCGGACGTGAACTCTGTTCCGCCTGCTGTCTCCCCCCACACTGCGGATGACGCCGAAGTGGCATCACATCAAGCTCCGGGACATGAGGAGGTGGTCCTGGAGGAGCCGCAAGGCGACCTCCCGGACCCAGGAGTGAAGGGGACAAGACCCCCCAGGGCTCCAAGTCCGGCCTTAAGCCGGACACCGTGCCGGAATCTTCAACGATTCCGGACCGCGGCAGGCGAACTCCTTCCAAGAGGAGCAAGCCTTCTGAGCCGGCATCCTCCGTCCAACCGGAGGCGCCGGACAATCTGCTGGAGGTGCTTGAAGGTGCCTCCATCGACGAGGAACACCGTACTATTATGAGTACGGTGATCCGGAAGGTTCAGTCCGCCAAGAGCGGGCTGAATGAAGCTTGCGCTGGCCTCCTAACAGGCTTCGAGGTAAGTAAAAATATGTAAAAATATTACCGCATAGACAGTAGCCCCTGATGCTCTGTTTGGCGTTCGGAAAGAAAAGCCGAATAGAGGATCTATGAAATTTCACAGGAGTATAATAAAGGAGTCAATATGCGTATGCAGGCTTAGCTGCTAGCCACCGCCGCACTGACTGCGGAGGTGGATACCCTAAAACAGGGACTCGAGCGGTCCGAGCAAGAGCTCGGCCGTGCCAAGCAGCAGCTCGAGGAGAAAGAAGGTAAGAAATACCTTATAAAAAGGTGCCTATAGAGAGGCGTGATTGCAAAAAATAACAGGATTGTATTGCTTATTGTAGGGGCCACTACTGAGGTGGCGACCCTCAAGCAGGCGCTGTCCGAGGCCGAAAATGAAAACGGCCGCGGAGCGGACCGAGCGAGAGAAACTTGGGTCTCAGGTTGGCGAGGTGCAGCAAGAGCTTCAGGCTCTCATGAAGAAACATGAGAGTTTGGAGCTTGAGTCAAAGACCCAAGCGTCCGAGCTCGCGACGGCCCTTGAGACTGCCAAGTCTGCCAAGGCCGAAGCCCAGAAGGCTCTCCGAGAGTTGGAGGATATGAAGAAGATAGCAGCGGGTAAGGCATTCTTTATGCAAAGCAGAAACATAAAAGTAAACTACTTGTTACTTACCTGAATCCGGAGTTCTCCAGGGGCCTTCGCAGATCTTCCCCGCAGCGTGTCCGATGCCGTCGCATTCTACCGAGCTGAAGAGGGCAGCTCGACGGAGAAGGTATTCTGGTCTCAGTATGCTGAGGCCGGACACCCTGTGCCCTTGAGCGACCAGCTGAAACAGCTGGTCGAACTCCACAAGGCGGCCAAACAGGCCATGAAGGGCTTCAAAGTTCGGCTGTGGCCCGGAGAGGCCTTGCCTGGGAGCTACTTCGGGCTGGTGCGGCGGCTGGTGGAGGCCTGTGCAAGGCTCGAGGTCATCAAGCGCTCCGCCTGCATCGAAGGTGCCCGTAGGGCCCTTGCCCATGTAAAGGTGCACTGGGGTAAGCTGGACAGTGAGAAGCTTGTGACGGACGGGCCGCCGCCGGGGAAGGAGCATCGCAAGCCGGAGAACTACTATAAGGATGTTCTTGCAGGTGCCCGCCTTGTGGCAGATGAGTGCACCAAGGATGTAATTTTTGAATGAATTCGCTCGTGTTTATCCTGTGTGCTGAAAACTTGTTCATATGCGCTAAGCAATGCTTATTGAATTTAAAATATTATTTTCTGTGCGGCCGTTTATCAAAAATTGAGAGATGGCCAGTCGTCGGCTTCTGCCCCCATGCCACTATTGCTGGGGTGTTCGGTGATAATCCTGGGCGCTCTTTTTCCCATGGTTGGGTCCTTCGAGGGAGGCGCTCAGCACGACGAACCAGGCAATCGGACTATAATGCTTGAACACTCTCACTTAGCCATAGAACTTTATAATTTTAAATTTCGGCGAAGCCCCTAGTTCGGAGGACCGAGTTCGGGGCGCTATCCACGCCTTGGCTGGGGTTATCCAGCTCCTCGCTCGAAGCGGCATAAGCCTTTAGGGACTCGAAAAACCTCTCGAACAGCGACCGGTCTCTCGCCTCATCATGACAGTCAGTTTTAGCTTTCTCCACTGAGGTGCTTAACCCAGCTCAACCGGGGCACAATCGCAGTGGTTCTCCTAGTGCTACCTTAGACGATATAGCGGAATGTAAGGCACTAAAACATAGGAGCCGGGCAAACCCAACTATTGACCCAAATCATGATTCGGAGCCGATGCATATAGTGCTATAAGTTCGTGGTGCCGCACTTGTGAAAGTGTACGGAATTCTCACGTCATATTAATGGGTACTAAAGCCCCTGGCGTATTTTGCCCTACCATAGTGTACGGGTGCAACATGTTATAAACATATATATGAAAAGATGATAATGCAAAAAATAGGCAGAAAGCTATGCATTGTTTATAAAGAGGTTATTTATCAAAGCCGAACGATACAAGTGGTGCGATAAGCAAAAAGATATTGGACTATTTAGTATGTCCTGACCAGGGGCAGGCCGCGGAGTTGTATTCCAAACAGGTATACCGCTCGTAACAGAGATCACCTGGGAGTTCCATAATGCGGCATGGCTTGTCTGCCTCCTGGATCTTGCGTCGTTTGTGCGGTAGTCGAATTGCCGAACAGGTCGTCCGAAGTATGGAGTCCTGAAAGTAAGAAAAAGTTGAAAAAAGAATCCGGCAGCCCCTAGTACGTTTTAAGCCGTATTTTGGCTATGCCGTTATTGTGCCCCTTCCCCTGTGCCCATGGTATTTCAAGGGCGTAGTTATGTACGCGAGGTACTAGTTTCGCTAGGTTGCGAAGGCTGGGGTTGGGGCCGCATTGCTACGCTTGCTCGGAGTGTGCCAGGCGGTCTTGCTGTAGGTTACTCCGGGCGCGCTTGGCAGTGTCTGGCTTTTTAATGGCCGGACTGGAAAATTGCCGAAGAAGGCTACTTTGTACCTCCGCTGCGAGAGCCGCCGTATGCTCCTCCGTACGGAGGGAGTGTTCGGTGTTTCCGTTGACCGTGATTACTCCTCGAGGGCCTGGCATCTTGAGTTTGAGATATGCGTAGTGAGGCACCGCATTGAATTTTGCGAATGCGGTTCGTCCGAGCAGGGCGTGATAGCCACTGCGAAACGGAACTATAACGAAGATTAACTCTTCGCTTCGGAAATTATCCGGGGATCCGAAGACCACGTCAAGTGTTACTGAGCCTGTACATTCTTGTGGGTTTGATCCTCGAGGGGTCTATGCCCATTTTCCGCACTGTGTCCTGATAAAGCAGGTTCAGGCTACTGTCGCCGTCCATGAGGACTCTTGTGAGGTGAAATCCGTCGATGATTGGGTCAAGAACCAATGCGGCGAAGCCGCCATGACGGATGCTAGTGGGATGGTCCCTGCGATCAAAAGTGATCGGGCAGGAGGACCATGGGTTGAACTTTGGGGCGACTGGCTCCATCGCGTATACGTCCCGTAGCGCACGCTTCCACTCCCGCTTGGGAATGTGGGTTGCGTATATCATGTTCACCATCCGCACTTGTGGGGGAAAGCCCTTCTGTCCATTGTTGTTCGGCGGCTTGGGCTCCTCGTCGTCACTGTGCAGCCCCTTGTTGTTTTTGGCTCTTAACTTGCCTGCCTGCTTGAACACCGAACAATCCCTGTTAGTGTGATTGGCTAGCTTTTCGGGGGTGCCATGTATCTGGCACAAGTGATCGAGTATTCGGTCCAAACTGGACGGGCCCTGAGTATTCTTGTTGAATGGCTTTTTCCGCTGACCGGATTTATAGCCTCTGAATCGGGCATTAACTGTCGTGTCTTCATTGCTATCGCTGTTAACGCGGCGTTTTTGTTTGTTCCGACGTGTCCTGCCACTTTTGTCCTTGGTGTCCGAATTACCAGGGTTCTTTGATAAGTTGTTACTGCGAGCTAGCCAGCTGTCTTCACCCGCGCAAAAGCGGGACATGAGTGTCGTGAGGGCTGCCATGGATTTCGGCTTTTCCTGTCCCAGGTGCCGGGCAAGCCACTCGTCGCGGATGTTATGCTTGAAGGCTGCTAGGGCCTCTGCATCCGGACAGTCGACTATCTGGTTTTTCTATGTTAGGAACCATGTCCAGAATTGTCTGGCCGATTCCTCTGGCTGCTGAATTATGTGGCTTAAGTCGTCGGCATCCGATGGTCGCACGTAAGTGCCCTGGAAGTTGTCGAGGAATGTGGCTTCCAGGTCCTCCCAAGAACCGATTGAGTCTGCTGGCAAGTTGTTAAGCCAATGCCGGGCCGGTCCTTTAAGTTTGAGCGGGAGGTATTTGATGGCGTGTAGATCATCGCCGCATGCCATGTGGATGTGAAGGAGATAATCCTCGATCCATACCGCCGGATCTGTTGTGCCATCGTATGATTCGATGTTTACGGGTTTGAAACCCTCTGGGATTTTATGCTCCATTACTTCATTCGTGAAGCATAGCGGGTGTGCGACGCCTCTGTACTGGGCTATATCACGACGTAGCTCGAAAGAGCTATGTCTGTTGTGTTCGGCCCAGCCGGATTTGTTGTATCCGGAGTAAGGATCGTCGTCACGTGCCGTAGGGCGCCTGCGCGATCCGTAGATCGATCTTGTTTGTCTTGCCTCGTCCTCGAGTACGTCTCGCAGGTCTGGCGCATTTTCCCGTGCCTTAGTTGAGTGGCGTCGGGGCATGGCTTGGGTGGAGGGTCGAGAGACCACTCTGTCGCGGCCGCGAGGTGGCCGGTCTGCCATGTCATGCGCTGGTGATGTAGGTGCTTCCTCCTCTGATCGGGGTAGCGGCCTGCACTTTGGGTAACTCTTGGAGGGGCATTTGAGTTCATACTCTTCGGCCGCAAGGACTTCAGTCCATCTGTCAGCTAGCAAATCTTGGGCAGCTCTAAGCTGCTGCTGCTTTTTCTCGAGGCTGCTTGCCATGGCTAAAAGCCTGCATCTAAAACGCTCTTGTTCGGTGGGGTTTGATGGTATGACAAATTCGTCATCATCGAGGCTTGCCTCGTCTTCGGAGGGAGGCATATAGTTATCATCCTCAACCTCTTGGTTTGCCGCTCTCTCATGAGGGCTAGCTTCTCCATCTTCCTGTGCCGAATCTTGCTGAGGTGGGTGTTCTTCAGCACTGTCCAGGGTAGTATTATCTCCCGTGCCGGAATCACCATTTTTGCTTTGGCGGGATTTAGAGCGGCGCCGCTGACGCCGGCGCTTTAGCTATTTCTTGGGGGTGTCCTCCCCCACTGTTCCATCGCCATCTCCATCTTTTGGAGTATCCACCATATATATGTCATACGACGAGGTGGCCTTCCAGCGCCCTATAGGTGCTGGTTCCTGTTCGTCTCCTACATCGTCGTCCATACCGTCGATGTCTTCGGAGCCGAAGTCAAGCATGTCGGTTAAATCTTCGACGGTGGCTACAAAGTGGGTGGTGGGTGGGCTTTGAATTTCTTCGTCGTCCATATCCCATCCTCGCTGACCGTAATCCGGCCAGGGCTCTCCTGATAAAGAGAGAGACTTAAGAGAATTCAGGATGACACCAAAAGGCGAGTGCTGAAAGATGTCTGCGGCGGTGAACTCCATTATCGGCGCCCAATCAGATTAGATTGGCAGGGGCGCGGGGGGTTCGGAGTCCGGGGAGGAGTCCGGATCCTCAGAGTCACGGATCATGCAGAGTGCGGGGCTAGCGTTCGGCTCGATCGCCTTTAAGATCGCAGCCCCCGAGGTGGCGTCCAACCGCTCGTCCTCCATTGGCGCAATAGGCTCTGAGTTAGAGGTCTGGACTGATGCGTGTGCGGCCTCCAGGACACTACCCTGAGGCAGAGCTAGATCATGCCTCTCGAGATAGTGCGGCGCGCGTGGCCGTGGCTCGAACCCATCGAAGATCAAGTCTCCGTGGATGTTAGCCGTGTAGTTTAAGCTTCCAAACCTGACTTGATGGCCAGGGGCATAGCTCTCGATCTGCTCCAAGTGGCCAAGAGAATTGGCCCGCAGGGCGAAGCCGCCGAAGACGAAGATCTGTCCGGGGAGAAAAGTCTCACCCTGGACCGCATCGTTGTTGATGATCAAAGGAGCCATCGGACCTAATGGCGACGACAGAGGAAATCTCAATGAAAGCACCAATGTCGGTGTCAAAACCGGCGGATCTCGGGTAGGGGGTCCCGAATTGTGTGTCTAGGCCGGATGGTAACATGAGGCAGGGAACACGATGTTTTAGCCAGGTTCGGGCCCTCTTGATGGAGGTAAAACCCTACGTCCTGCTTGATTAATATTGATGATATGGGTAGTACAAGAGTAGATCTACCACGAGATCAAGGAGGCTAAACCCTAGAAGCTAGCCTATGGTATGATTGTTGTCTATGGAGTTGATGAAGTTGTCCTACGGACTAAAACCCTCCGGTTTATATAGACAACGGATAGGGTTAGGGTTACATAGAGTCGGTTACAATGGTAGGAGATCTTGAATATACGCATCGCCAAGCTTGCCTTCCACGCCAAGGAAAGTCCCATCCGGACACGGGACGTAGTCTTCAATCTTGTATCTTCATAATCCAGGAGTCCGGCTGAAGGTATAGTCCGGCTATCCGAAGACCCCCTAATACAGGACTCCCTCACTGGGCTTCCCCCCGGCTCGGATCAGCCCTCCGGGACAGCACTTCGGTGTCGTCCCCGGCCCCGGGGGAATAAGCAGGCGCTGGCGACTAGCTCGCCATCTTCGACGGAGCCAACGAACTTCCAGACGAGGACCGCTGGATTAGGTCACGGGCCGGACTACAATGGTACAGTTAACTACATCAAGATAACGGAGAGAAAGGGCTGTATGCGCATAAATAAAGCCATATCACTTACGATGCGGCCTAGGGCTTAGTGCGGGGGCGTCGTTCCGGACTACTGTCAACGTCCCATGTGGTGTTGACCGCTGGAACGCCCTTTGTCGGTGTCAAAACCGGCAGATCTCGGGTAGGGGGTCCCGAACTGTGCGTCTAAGGCGGATGGTAATAGGAGGCGGGGGACACGATGTTTACCCAGGTTCGGGCCCTCTCGATGGAGGTAATACCCTACTTCCTGCTTGATTGATCTTGATGATATGAGTATTACAAGAGTTGATATACCACGAGATCGTAGAGGCTAAACCCTAGAAGCTAGCGGATGGTATGATTGTTGTTCGTCCTATGGACTAAAACCTTCCGGTTTATATAGACACCGGAGAGGGCTAGGGTTACACATAGTTGGTTACAAGGGAGGAGATCTACATATCCATATTGCCAAGCTTGCCTTCCACGCCAAGGAGAGTCCCATCCGAACACGGGTCGAAGTCTTCAATCTTGTATCTTCACAGTCCAACAGTCCGGCCAAAGGATATAGTTCGGCTGTCTGGAGACCCCCTAATCCAGGACTCCCTCATTAGCCCCTGAACCAGCCTTCAATGACGATGAGTCCGGCGCGCAGATTGTCTTCGGCATTGCAAGGCGGATTCTTCCTCCGAATTCTCCATAGAATATTTTGAACACAAGAATCGTGTCCGACTCTACAAAATAAATTCCACATACCACCGTAGAGAGAATAATACTTCCACAAATCTATTCTGCTGACAGCTTCTTCATAATGTGACGTATTGCCGTGGCCTGGTCATGACGAACCATTTTTTCCGAGCCTGCACATGTTGCGAGGCGGTTTTATTGGCACATACTGTCGAAGCAGAGATCGTGTCCCTCTTATTACGGGATTCTCATCAATACGGACGTGGGTAACCCAATCGTGCCCGCTGGTATGATCTCTCGATTTTAGGCAAGTCACAAACGGCCACGTGGAGGACGCTTGATATTCATCCCCTTATAAGGAGGCCAAGGCTGTCTTTTTTACCTCTCGCACTCAAACGAATCCTCCCACCTCGAGTTCCAACACCCAAAGCTCAGGTCAGGCGCTTCGTACCCTCAACATGTCCGGATCCAACCTTGAAGGTCGGTGGATGCCTTCCTCTGTCACAGAGGAAGACATCAAAAAGCTACGAGAGGCTAGGTATTTGACCAGCGAAATCCTGCATAGGTTTCCTGCTCGAGGGCATGTCATTCCCACTCCCAAACCTGGCGAGAGCGTTGTATTCATCTCTCACTTCCGCCGAGGGCTAGGCCTTGCTTTTTCCCGGAGGTGTCCAGTTTATGGCAACGGGAGTGGTTTTATGTAACAGCTCCCTGGGGTACCAAGTGGGTGGCCGCCCCTACCTTTCGCTCAGGCCCCCCCTCCACAACTGACGTCATGGATCAGCAAGGGGCTGGATTGGGGGCCAGCAAAAGGCGTTCCGATGTTACAGAATCGCATCTGAGATCTCCTCGAGGGAGATGTCAGCCTGGTAAAGGTAATGCAAGTCATGTTAGTTCGTCGAGTCCTGCCTTGCAAACGTCGACCCCTCCGAATGTGGGAGTTCAACCCGGAAGGACCGCGAGCTATTCAGCACTTCCTCGGCATCAAGCTCGAGGAGATGTACAAATTGTTCTTCGGACCACAAATAAGGCGTCCGGACCTCACCGAGGATGTGGGTCTGAGCTGCAATCGTCCAGATACCCAAGTAAGTAATCCCGTGGCTGAATATGCTGTCTTTATTTATCACAACATCATTCTGAAAAGTCGCTCTTTGACCAGGACTGGGTAACAAAGGCGAAGATGATCAGGTGTTCGGCCCCCCTTCCCGAAGGCTTAGCAGACCCAGTACTGGCCAGGATGCTCGAGCCGGCGCCTTATCAGGCACGCTCAGGGGAAGATAAAGGGGGGAATAAAGAGGTTGAAAGCAGGCCTCACTCATTATTCATCCAAACCGGGGGGATTAGCGCCTCCGCGAAGGAGGATAACCGGGGAGAAGAATCTGAAATTCCCTCTCCCCAAGGAAGGAAGAGGACCGCCTTTGAAGACCCGGAAACAAAAGTTTCCAAACGGGGGAAGAAATCTTCGCTAGAGGGTCCTGCCTCGGGGGGTACCCTTGCCGCACAGTGTCTGCAAGGGGATTAGCCCTCCACCGAGCTGTAAGTAAACATAAAGTACTTAATAGTAAAAACATCCTGCTTTACTTCTGAGGACAATAACTGAAGCATATATTTGCAGTTCGGATCGTAGCCCTTATCGACAAAGTTCGTCTTCGGGGGATCTTCTTCCGGAGATGATGGAGAGCAAAACACCTCCCCACGACACCCCGCCTCATGAGGCCGGCGACGCTGAAGTGTCGTCGTGAAGGGTTTCTCCTGATCCGCTAAGGACAAAGGGTGATCCCTTGGCCACCCGAAGTCCTTAGTATTCGGCTCCTGAGGAGAGTAACAAAAGGAGTCCGGAACCGTCCGGTGTGAGATCGGACGCACTGAAGGATCTTCTGGAGCAAGCGGCTATATCAGAAGTGCATCGTACGCTAATGGGTACGGTGATTCAGAGGATTTCATCCGCCGAAAGCAGGTTGCATGAAGCTTTTATGAGTCTGCTGAAAGGCTTTGAGGTACGCAAAGTAGTGTATGTTTTTGATGGTACCGTAGACGCTAAGTGTGCCATATGCAGATAGTAGCCCCTAAGACTCTGGTTGCTGAAGGTGGTAGCAAACAAAGGATCATAGTCCCAGGTAATAATCATGCTGCCATTATGTGCAGGTGGCTGAAGGTCCGGTGGCTAGCCGGACTGGTGAATTTGCCGAGCTGAAGCGGCAACTTGATGCGGCAGATGCCGACATCGTGCTTGTCGACAAGCGGCTCGACGAGGCACAGGGTATGTGATTTCTCCAGTGATCAACACATAATAAGAGGAGCTTGATGCTAGTATCTTTAATATGTTTGTGACTGCAGATGGAGATGCCGCCGTGGAGACCCTTCGGGCGGAACTTGCCCGAGCCAAGTAACAAGCCAGGAATAGCGATGCGGCCGCCTTGAAGGAGGTCGAAGAGTTAAGAGCCGAACAGGCTGTGCATTGTCAGAGCAAAGAAAAAATAGCCAAGATGGTTGTTGATTTGAAAGATGCCGCCGACCGTTATGAGCTTCTTAAGAAGGAAAACCAAGAAAAGACGGCGGACCTCGAGAAAGCCAAGGTAGCAGCCAAGGAAGCCCGCTCTAAAATCAGAGCGACGAAGCAGGAGCTACGTCAAGCCGGAGATATTGCGGCTGGGAAGCCATTTTTGTTGCGGACGAAGTTCGGAGATCCTAAGTATGCCCTTCTGGATTAGTTATGGAGTTCTGCGGACGCGTACTTGGATTTGGCAGCGAGTGCTGCTGATGCAACCGAGTATTTCAAAGACGAAGAAGATCGTGAAGCGGAGAAGCTGTTCTGGTCGCAGTGCAATGCTCAAGTGCGTCCGCTATTGCTAAATGAGCAAATGGCCGAATGGGCCGAGCTCCATAGGTTGTCCGGGCTTGCCATGAGGTCTGTTGTGGATCATCTTTGGCCAGAAGGACAAAGGCCGAATAGCTATTTTAGCTTGGTGCAACGATTCCTTGGTGTTGTGGCGCATATTGGCTGTGAAGAGGTCGGCGCGCGTAGAGGGTGCGCGGATGGCTCTTGCCCTTGTCAAGACATGTTGGGCAGAGATGAATGCCACCGCTATTGCAACCCAGAATTCGGACGTAGGCCGGGTAGCGGCCGAGCATTATTTTGAAGAAGTCCTAGAAGGCGCTCGTTTAATAGAGGCTCAGTGCTCGAAGTGTATCATGTTTTAGTGACATGTATCCCAATTGTAAAAACAATGTGGTTTGAATTATAAAGGCTGTGTTTATACTTTTGCCTAAAAGTATTATGATGCCTCCTGTGCGGCTGTTTATGTACATATATATATATGTAACCTAAAATATTGCAGTCGTCGGCTTCAGCCCCCACGCATATAATGCAGGGGTGTTGGCAAAAAACGCGTGTTCACGCTTGATTCAAGGTCTTGGTCCATTGAGGAGGTGGTAGCGTGATACGTCTCCAACGTATCTATAATTTTTGATTGCTCCATGCTATATTATCTACTGTTTTGGACAATATTGGGCTTTATTATCCACTTTTATATCATTTTTGGGACTAACCTATTAACCGGAGGCCTAGCCCAGAATTGCTGTTTTTTGCCTATTTCAGTGTTTCGAAGAAAAGGAATATCAAACGAAGTCGAAACGGAATGAAACCAACTGGAGAAGTTATTTTTGGAAGGAAAGCTACCGAAAAAGCTTGGAGTGCACGTCAGGAAAGAAGGGAGGTGCCCACGAGGGTGGGGGGTGCGCCCCCTGCCTCGTGCCCCCCCCGGAGCTCCACCGACGTACTCCTTTCACCCATATATACCCATATATCCTAAAACTTCCAGAGACGAGAATAGATCGGGAGTTCCCCGCCGCAAACCTCCAGAGCCACCGCAAACCAATCTAGACCCGTTCCGGCACCCTGCCGGAGGGGGGAATCCTTCTCCGATGGCTATCTTCATCATCCCGGCCCTTTTCATGACGAGGAGGGAGTAGTTCACCCTCGGGGCTGAGGGTATGTACCAGTAGCTATGTGTTTGATCTCTCTCTCTCTCTCTCTCTCGTGTTCTTGATTTGGCATGATCTTGATGTATCGCGAACTTTGCTATTATAGTTGGATCTTATGTTGCTTCTCCCCCTCTACTCTATTGTAATGGATTGAGTTTTCCCTTTGAAGTTATGTTATCGGATTGAGTCTTCAAAGATTTGAGAACACTTGATGTATGTCTTGCCGTGCATATCTGTGGTGACAATGGGATATCACGTGATTCACTTGATGTATGTTTTGGTGATCAACTTGCGGGTTCCGCCCATGAACCTATGCATAGGGGTTGGCACACGTTTTCGTCGTGATTCTCCGGTAGAAACTTTGGGGCACTCTTTGAGGTACTTTGTGTTGGTTGAATAGATGAATCTGAGATTGTGTGATGCATATCGTATAATCATACCCACGTATACTTGAGGTGACATTGGAGTATCTAGGTGACATTAGGGTTTTGGTTGATGTGTGTCTTAAGGTGTTATTCTAGTACGAACTCTAGGGCTGTTTGTGACACTTATAGGAATAGCCCAATGGATTGATTGGAAAGAATAACTTTGAGGTGGTTTCGTACCCTACCATAATCTCTTCGTTTGTTCTCCGCTATTAGTGACTTTGGAGTGACTCTTTGTTGCATGTTGAGGGATAGTTATACGATCCGATTATGTTATTATTGTTGAGAGAACTTGCACTAGTGAAAGTATGAACCCTAGGCCTTGTTTCCTAGCATTGCAATACCATTCACGCTCACTTTTACCACTTCCTACCTTGCTGTTTTTATATTTTCAGATTACAAAAACCTATATCTATCATCTATATTGCACTTGTATCAGCATCTCTTCGCCGAACTAGTGCACCTATACAATTTACCATTGTATTGGGTGTGCTGGGGACACAAGAGACTCTTTGTTATTTGGTTGCAGGGTTGCTTGAGAGAGACCATCTTCATACTACGCCTCCCACGGATTGATAAACCTTAGATCATCCACTTGAGGGAAATTTGTTGCTGTCCTACAAACCTATGCACTTGGAGGCCCAACAACGTTAGCTGTCCGACGAGGTTGTGTAGTAGACATCAAGCTCTTTCCTAGCGCCGTTGCCGGGGAGGCTAGGTAAGCGGTACTCACACCCCGTCAACTAAGTTCTTTTCTGGCGCCGTTGCCGGGAAGGTGAGTGCTTGAAGGGATATCTTTAGATCTTGCAATCGAATATTTTAGTTTCTTGTTTTATCACTAGTTTAGTCTATAAAAGAAAACTACAAAAAAATGGAATTGAGGGTGCCTCATATGCTTCATCTTTTTAATATCTTTCGTGAAAATGATGGAAAGGAAAATTGTGCTCACGTACTAGAAGAAGAATTACATAGAATGCTTGGGACAAAATATGTGAATGATGAGCATGATTGCAATGTTGTTAGTATGAATTCCTTAAATATCCATGATGCTAATGATATGCAAAGCCACAAGCTTGGGGATTCTATGCTTGATGAAGATGAAATTTTTAGTCCCCCAAGTTTTGATGTGCAAATTTATTATGATGAAAGCATGCTTCCTATCTATGATGATTATTGTGATGACACGTACGCTATAAAGAATAATGATAACCATGAAACTTGTCATCTTCATCTTAATTTTCAATCACATGATAGTTATTTTCTTGAGTTTGCTCCCACCACTATTCCGAATAAGAAGAATTTTGTTTATGTGGAGGGTAGTAAAATTTATATGCTTGTAGATCATGAAAAGAATGCTTTATGTGCTGGTTATATTGTTGAATTCATTCATGATGCTACTGAAAATTATTATGAGGGAGGAACATATGCTTGTAGGAATTGCAATAATATCAAGTTTCCTCTCTATGTGCTTAAAGCTTTGAAGCTATGCTTGTTTTGCCTCCCTATGCTAAGTTGTTTGCTCACAAAATCCCTATGCATAGGAAGTGGGTTAGGCTTAAATGTGCTAGTCATATTCTTCATGATGCTCACGTTATGTTTCAATTCTTATCTTTTATGTGAGCATCATTGTCATCATCATGCCTAGCTAAAAAGGCAATAAAGAAAAGCGCTTGTTGGGAGATAACCCAATATTTACCTTTACTGTTTTTGTGTGTTCACATGATTATGCTACTGTAGTAATCATGTTTTATAGCTTTTGTTTGAATAAAGTGCCAAGTAAGACCGTTAGGATAACCTACGGTAAAAGTTATTTGATTCTGCTGCAGAAAACAGAAACTTTGTGCACACGAGATTAGTTTTCATAAATCACAAAAACGTGCTTTGCAGTTGATTCTTTTTGCAGAAGATCAATGAACAAATTATCTAGGACTTCCTAATTTGGTAGAATTGTTTAGGTTTCAGAAGTATACGTTTGATACAGATTACTACTGACTGTTCTGTTTTTGACAGATTCTGTTTTCTATGTATTGTTTGCTTATTTTGATGAATCTATGAGTAGTACTATCGGAGGATATGAACCATAGAGAAGTTGGAATACAGTATATATTACACCAATATGAATTAAGAATGAGTTAATTACAGTACCTTGAAGTGGTGTTTTGTTTTCTTTCGCTAACGGAGCTTACGAGTTTTCTGTTAAGTTTTGTGTTGTGAAGTTTTCAAGTTTCGGGTAAAGATTCGATGGACTATGGAATAAGGATTGGCAGGAGCCTAAGCTTGGGGATGCCCAAGGCACCCCAAGGTAATATTCAAGGAAAACCAAGATCCTAAGCTTGGGGATGCCCCGGAATGCATCCCCTCTTTCATCTTCGTTCATCGGTAACTTTACTTGGAGCTATATTTTTATTCACCACATGATATGTGTTTTGCTTGGAGCGTCATTTTATTTTGTTAGTATTTGCTTGCTGTTATTTAGAATAGTGTTTTGCATCTCTATTTTCAATAAAAATGTCAGGGATAGCCTTTACCATGCTTATTTTCCAAGTATACATGTTGCTGTTTCAAAACAGAAAGTTCACCGCTGTTGCAAAAATTCCCTAGAAAAGTCAGAATGTGATATAACGTTGAAACCTTTTGCATATTGAGCTATGATAAATTTACTACAGTGAGAAGTTTCCTTCATAATTTTTGGAGCTAGGAAAGTATTGGTACTCTTGCATTCTTTACAGACTGTACTGTTTTGGCAGATTGCTGTTATGTTTGCATTGTTTGCATATGTTTGCTTGTTTAATGATTCTATTTGAGGATAGGAGTATTAAATATGCAGAGACATTTAGTATGCAATGTTGAATAATAATTTTTGTGATTTTCTACAGTAGAGAATGATAAGGTTTTTGCTTTGGTTTATACTAACTTATCTCACGAGTTCTTGTTGAGTTTGGTGTGCATGAAGCTTTTGAGATTTAGGGAGACCATGATATGAAAGGAATTAAGGAGACACAAAATCTCAAGCTTGGGGATGCCCAAGGCACCCCAAGATAATATTTCAAGATGTCTCAAGCATCTAAGCTTGGGTATGCCCCGGTAGGCATCCCACCTTTCTTCTTCAACAATTATCGGTTAGTATCGGTTGGACCTAAGTTTTTGCTTCTTCACTTGAGTTGTGCTATCCTTAAAATGTCATTTTGTTTTGCTTTGCTTGCTGCTTGAATAAAATACCAAGATATGAAATTCTTAAATGTTATAGAGTCTTCACATAGTTACATAATTATTCGACTACTCATTGATCTTCACTTATATCTTTCAGAGTAGTTTGTCATTTTCTCTAGTGCTTCACTTATATATTTTAGAGCACGGTGGTAGTTTTATTTTGAAGAAATAGATGAACTCTCATGCTTCACTTAGATTATTTTGAGAGTCTTAAATAGCATGGTAATTTGCTTAATAATCTTAATATGCTAGGTATTCAAGATTTGTAAAACTTTCTTTTGAGTGCGTTGAATACTAAGAAAAGTTTGATGCTTGATAATTGTTTTGAGATATAAAGATGGTGATATTAGAGTCATGCTAGTTGAGAAATTATGAATTTGAGAAATACTTGTGTTAAAGTTTGTGATTCCCATAGCATGCACGTATAGTGAACCGTTATGTGATGAAGTTGGAGCACGATATATTTATTGATTGTCTTCCTTATGTGTGGAGGTCGGGATCGCGCGATGGTTAACTCCTACCAACCCTTCCCCTAGGAGCATGCATGTAATATTTTGTTTTGATGACTTGTAGATTTTTGCAATAAGTATGTGAGTTCTTTATGACTAATGTTGAGTCCATGGATTATACGCACTCTCTCCCTTCCACCATTGCTAGCCTCTCTAATACAGCGCACCTTTCGCCGGTATCATACACCCACCATATACTTTCCTCAAAACAGCCACCATACCTACCTATCATGGCATTTCCATAGCCATTCCGAGATATATTGCCATGCAACTTTCCACCGTTCTGTTTATTATGACACGCTCCATCATTGTCATATTGCTAGCATGATCATGTAGTTGACATAGTATTTGTGGCAAAGCCACCGTTCATAATTTTTTCATACATGTCACTCTTGGTTCATTGCATATCCCGGTACACCGCCGGAGGCATTCATATAGATGATACTTTGTTCTAGTATCGAGTTGTAATCATTGAGTTGTAAATAAATAGAAGTGTGATGATCATCATTTTTAGAGCATTGTCCCATGTGAGGAAAGGATGATGGAGACTATGATTCCCCCACAAGTCGGGATGAGACTCCGGATGAAAAAAAGAGGCCATAAAAAGGAGAAAAGGCACAAATAAAAAAATAAAAAAAGAGAGAAAAAGATAGAAGGGGCAATGCTACTATCCTTTTACCACACTTGTGCTTCAAAGTAGCACCATGATCTTCATGATAGAGAGTCTCCTATGCTGTCACTTTCATATACTAGTGGGAATTTTTCATTATAGAACTTGGCTTGTATATTCCAATGATGGCCTTCCTCAAATTTCCCTAGGTCTTCATGAGCAAGCGAGTTGGATGCACACCCACTTAGTTTCCTTTTGAGCTTTCATACACTTATAGCTCTAGTGCATCCGTTGCATGGCAATCCCTACTCACTCACATTGATATGTATTGATGGGCATCTCCATAGCCCGTTGATACGCCTAGTTAATGTGAGACTATCTTCTCCCTTTTTGTCTTCTCCACAACCACCATTCTATTCCACATATAGTGCTATGTCCATGGCTCATGCTCATGTATTGCGTGAAAGTTGAAAAAGTTTGAAAATTCTAAAGTATGAAACAATTGCTTGGCTGAAACCGGGATTGTGCATGATTTAAATATTTTGTGTGACGAAGATAGAGCATAGCCAGACTATATGATTTTGTAGGGATAACTTTCTTTGTCCATGTTATTTTGAGAAGACATGATTGCTTTGTTAGTATGCTTGAAGTATTATTATTTTTATGTCAATATGAACTTTTATCTTGAATCTTTCAGATCTGAATATTCATACCACAATTAAGAAGAATCACATTGAAATTATGCCAACTAGCATTCCACATCAAAAATTATCTTTTTTATCCTTTACCTACTCGAGGACGAGCAGGAATTAAGCTTGGGGATGCCTGATACGTCTCCAACGTATCTATAATTTTGGATTGCTCCATGCTATATTATCTACTGTTTTGGACAATATTGGGCTTTATTATCCACTTTTATATTAGTTTTGGGACTAACCTATTAACCAGAGGCCCAACCCAGAATTGCTGTTTTTTTGTGCCTATTTCAGTGTTTCGAAGAAAAGGAATATCAAACGGAGTCGAAACAGAATGAAACCAACTGGAGAAGTTATTTTTGGAAGGAAAGCTACCGGAAAAGCTTAGAGTGCACGTTAGGAAAGAAGGGAGGTGCCCACGAGGGTGGGGGCGCGCCCACCCCCCTAGGGCGCGCCCCCCTGCCTCGTGCCCTCCCCCCGGAGCTCCACCGACGTACTCCTCTCACCCATATATACCCATATATCCTAAAACTTCCAGAGACGAGAATAGATCGGGAGTTCCACCGCCGCAAACCTCCAGAGCCACCGCAAACCAATCTAGACACGTTCCGGCACCCTGCCGGAGGGGGGGATCCTTCTCCGGTGGCCATCTTCATCATCCTGGCGCTCTCCATGACGCGGAGGGAGTAGTTCACCCTCGGGGCTGAGGGTATGTACCAGTAGCTATGTGTTTGATCTCTCTCTCTCTCTCTCTCTCGTGTTCTTTATTTGATACGATCTTGATGTATCACGAGCTTTTCTATTATAGTTGGATCTTATGTTGCTTCTCCCCCTCTACTCTCTTGTAATGGATTGAGTATTCCCTTTGAAGTTATGTTATCAGATTGAGTCTTTAAAGATTTCAGAACACTTGATGTATGTCTTGCTATGCGTATCTGTGGTGACAATGGGATATCACGTGACTCACTTGATGTATGTTTTGGTGATCAACTTGCGGGTTCCCCCCATGAACCTATGCATAGGGGTTGGCACACGTTTTCATCGTGATTCTCCAGTAGAATCTTTGGGGCACTCTTTGAGGTACTTTTTGTTGGTTGAATAGATGAATCTAAGATTGTGTGATTCATATCGTATAATCATACCCACGGATACTTGAGGTGACATTGGAGTATCTCAGTGGCATTAGGGTTTTGGTTGATGTTTGTCTTAAGGTGTTATTCTAGTATGAACTCTAGGGCTGTTTGTGACACTTATAGGAATTGCCCAATGGATTGATTGGAAAGAATAACTTTGAGGTGGTTTCGTACCCTACCATAATCTCTTCGTTTGTTCTCCGCTATTAGTGACTTTGGAGTGACTCTTTGTTGCATGTTGAGGGATAGTTATACGATCCGATTATGTTATTATTGTTGAGAGAACTTGCACTAGTGAAAGTATGAACCCTAGGCCTTGTTTCCTAGCATTGCAATACCATTTACGCTCACTTGTACCACTTCCTACCTTGCTGTTTTTATATTTTCATGTTACAAAAACCTATATCTATCATCTATATTGCACTTGTATCACCATCCCTTCGCCGAACTAGTGCACCTATACAACTTACCATTGTATTGGGTGTGTTGGGGACACAACAGACTCTTCGTTATTTGGTTGCAGGGTTTCTTGAGAGAGACCATCTTCATCCTACGCCTCCCACGGATTGATAAACCTTAGGTCATCCACTTGAGGGAAGTTTGCTACTGTCCTACAAACCTCTGCACTTGGAGGCCCAACAACGTCTTCAAGAGGAAGGTTGTGTAGTAGACATCATAGCGTAGTGAATGAGGAAATCGGACTATATTGCTTAACACTTTCACTTAGCCATAGGAGTTTGACAGTGGGGCTACTATATAGCCCCTGGTACCTCCGCGCTCGTCCGAATACGGGGCACGTACGTACATGACCGGGAAACGGCCCTTCGTTAATGCGGAGGAATCCTGAAGATTCCGCTAAGTCATCGAGTGGTTGACCAGTCTTGCGCTTTATCATGACAGTCAGTTTTCGGCTTTCTCTACTGAGGTGCTCGTCCGGATGAACCAGGGAACAATCGCAGTAGTTCTCCCGGTGCCACCTTAGCCGATAGAGCGGAACGTAAGGTGGCAAAACGCGGGAGCCGGGCAAACCCAACATTTGACCAAAGACATGATTCGGAGCTGATGCATATAAGGCCTAACTCGCGACGCCGAACACTCCCTAAGGTATTCAGACTTTACAACATATACTGGGTTGAGAAACACCCTCGATAATGAACACTGAAGTTCCAGGTACGAGCATTAGTCTGACGTGGCGAAATGCCAATAACACCAGAATCCCTCTCGGTTGTGTATAAGTATCCGGAGGGTGCGAAGCAACAAGAGACAGTAAGAAAGGTTTACACAGGGTCTTAATCTAAAGATAAACCTTTGAGCAGGGCCCTGCTGCACGTCTGCGCCTGTGTCTCCGTTGCACCGTATCCTGAAAGGGCGTAGCACGTTTATCATCTATAAAAGAGAAAAATCCAGCCCAAAGTCCGAGTGTAGAAAGAGAAAAAATTGGTTATTCTTAATGAACCATTAAAATTTAAGATAAGTTAAGTTTAGCCGAACTAGCCCTGATTACACGCAGGAAGCCCATGGTGCCGTCTTTGGGGGTATAACCATTAAACCAATCTCGGGTTTTATCTAAGCTATTATAGCTAGTAATGCACCGGACTCGTCTAGCCGTGCCCGCGGTCTTGTCGACCGGCCCTTTATTCTAGTTGGAGGGGTCATTTAGTGTTCGGCTATTAAAGTCGTCGCACACTCTTCCGCTTGTAAGGAACGTTCGAACTTTCTGCTAATGGTGATGATGCCCCATGGACCGGGCATATTAAGCTTGAGAGAAGTGTAATGCGGTACTGCATTAAAACGAGCAAAATCCGCTCTTCCGAGTAGTGCTTGATAGCCACTTCGGAATGGAGCTATGTTGAAGGTTAACTTTTCGCTTCGGAAGTTGTCGGGAGAAACGAATCCAACATCTAGTAATAGAGAGCCCGTGCAGGGGGCCTCTGGGCCCGGTATTACTCCCTTGAAGGTAGTACTACTTTGGCTAATTTTTGTCTGGTCTATCCCCATAAGGACTCGTGTGAGATGGTATCCATTTATTATTGGGTCTAAGACCAAGGCAGCCAATCCTTCGTGTCGAATACTTGTCAGGTTATCCATGCGATCAAAATTGATCGGGCAGGCCAACCAGGGGTTGAACTTAGGAGTGACGGGCTCTACGGCGCGTGTGTCTTGGAGTGCATGTTTGCCACTCCCCTCCGTCACGTGGATCATGTTGACTGCTTTAACCTATGGTGGGAATTTTTTCTGTCCCCCAGTGCTTTTCTAGCGAGGCTCATCCTCGTCTTCACTTGGTGTCTCCCGTCCCTTGTGTTCGGCGTTTAGCTTACCGGCCTGCTTCAAGACCCAGCATTCTCTGTGGGTGTGATTTGCAGGCTTATCAGAGGTGCCATGAATTTGACATAGTTTGTCTAGAATCCTCTTTAGGCTGGACGGTCCATCTCTATTGCCTTTAAAAGGCTTTTTCTGTTGACCGGGCTGAGAGCCCCTAAACCCGGCGTTTACCGTCGTATTGTCTGGGCTGTCTTCATTGTTTCGACGCTTGCTTTTGCTGCGTCGTAGTTTTCCATTGCCATCCCTAACTTCGGATGTGCCTGGGTCGCTTGTGCTACTACGGGCCAGCCAGCTATCTTCGCCCGCGCAAAAGCGGGTCATAAGGCTTGTTAGGGCTGCCATTGTCCTCGGTTTTTCCTGGCCGAGGTGTCTGGCAAGCCATTCGTCCCGGATGTTGTGTTTGAAAGCCTATAAGGCTTCGTCGTCCGGACAATCGACAATTTGATTCTTCTTAGTGAGGAATCTGTTCCAAAGCTTCCGAGCTGACTCTCTGGGCTGTTGGATAATGTGACTGAGATCGTCTGCATCCGGAGGTCGGACATAAGTTCCTTGAAAATTGGCCCTGAAAGCATCCTCAAGCTCCTCCCAACTTCCAATGGAATTTTCGGGGAGGCTCTTCAGCCAGTGCCGAGCTGGTCCCTTCAGCTTGAGGGGCAAGTATTCAATGGCGTGGAGATCGTCTCCGCGAGCCATATGGATATGGAGGATGAAGTCCTCAATCCAGACCCCAAGGTCTGTCATTCCGTCGTACGCCTCTATGTTCACGGGTTTGAATCCCGAAATTCGTGATCCAGTACCTCATCGGTGAAACATAGGGGGTGTGCGGCACCCCTGTATTTGGATGTATCATGGCGTTCAGACGGTTGTAGTGTTTGGTTTTGATTATGCGTTGGAGCATGCTTTCTAGATCCGTAGATGGATTTGGTTACACCGGCTTTTTGATGTAAGTCCTTGCGTGGATCGTGTGCTGACCTGTGTGCGGCCTTGTTAGCCGCTCTATCGCGGCCACCAGGTCATTGATCCGGCCGGTTGGCCGTCTTATTTTTCGGCTGTGTGGGCTCTAAGGCCTCATCGTCGAATTCGGGCAACAGCTTGCGTTTTGGATAGCTCTTTGTGTGGTAACTTCCACCATACTTTTCTTCATTGTCAAGCACTTTGTTCCATCTGCTGTTGAGCGTAGTTTGTGCAGCAAGAAGCCTTATGTGGAGGTTCTCTTGTTCCAAGTGCTCTTCTAGGATGATGTTTGCATCTTCGTCCGGACTGTTTTCCTCTCCGGAGGGGGATTGATGAGCTTTATCTTCGGCGTCGCCGTGTTCGGATAGCGGATCCGTACTATGTTCGCCGGTTGCTGGTTCATCCTGCTCCATCGCTGGTTCCGTGTGGTCGTCATTTCCTTTGGTTTCGACCGGGGTGTTATTCTTTCCTGCACTATTATTGATGTTGAGGCGGGATTTAGAGCGGCGCTTACGTCGTCGCTTTGGTTTCTTCTCGATGGATTTATCCTTCGCTGCATCCTTCCGTTCCACATCATTGTTCTCTTTGGGTGTATCCACCATGCATATATCGTGTGATGAGGTGGCAGTCCAGTGCCCTGTGGGCAGTGGTTCCTGCTCGTCTCCTGCATCGTCGTCCATACCGTCGATGTCTTCGGAGCCGAAATCGAGCATGTCGGTTAAATCATCCACAGTGGCTACTAAGTGGGTGGTGGGTGGGCAGCGAATTTCTTCGTCCTCCGCATCCCATCCTAGCCGGACATAGTTCGGCCAAGGTTATCCTGACAAGGAGAGAGACCTTAATGAAGTTAGCACATCGTTGAAAGGCGAGTGCTGAAAGATATCCATGGAGGTAAACTCCATGATCGGCGCCCAATCAGATTCGACAGGCACGGACGCAGGAGGTTCGGAGCCCGTGGCCAGGGACGAATCGAAGGATCCGGCCACATGGGTCTCATAGGAGGTGAGGTTAGTATTCGACTCTATCACCGTCGAGTGTGCGGCCTCCGTGGCGGGGTCCAACCACCTGACCTTGGACGGCGCAATCTATTCCGGATTGAAAGCCGGAGTAGCCACAGGTGCGATCTCCCGAACACTATCCGGCGGTAGAATTAGGTCATGCTCGTCGTGACTATGCAACGCACTTTCCATGGGCTCGAATCCGTCGAATATCAAGTCTCCGCGGATGTCGGCAGTGTAATTCAAGCTTCCAAACCTGACCTGATGGCCAGGGGCGTAGCTTTCGATCTGCTCCAGATGGCCATACGAGTTGGCCCGCAGTACGAAGCCGCCGAATACGAAGATCTGTCCGAGGAGGAAAACCTCGCCCCGGATCGCATCGTTACCGATGATTGAATGAACCATCAAGCCTTTATCGTGACGACACAGTGGAACTCTCAATGAAAGCACCAATGTCGGTGTCAAAACCGGCGGATCTCGAGTAGGGGGTCCCGAACTGTGCGTCTAAGGTGGGTGGTAACAGGAGGCGGGGGACACGATGTTTACCCAGGTTCGGGCCCTCTCGATGGAGGTAATACCCTACTTCCTGCTTGATTGATCTTGATGATATGAGTATTACAAGAGTTGATCTACCACGAGATCGTAGAGGCTAAACCCTAGAAGCTAGCCTATGGTATGATTGTTGTTCGCCCTATGGACTAAAACCTTCCGGTTTATATAGACACCGGAGAGGGCTAGGGTTACACAGAGTTGGTTACAAGGGAGGAGATCTACATATCCGTATTGCCAAGCTTGCCTTCCATGCCAAGGAGAGTCCCATCCGGACACGGGTCGAAGTCTTCAATCTTGTATCTTCACAGTCCAATAGTCCGGCCAAAGGACATAGTCCGGCTGTCCGGAGACCCCCTAATCCAGGACTCCCTCACCTTCCCCTTTTTGGGCGTCTCCGCCTCCAGATGCGACGGGGCCGCCCTCTTCTTCTTCCTCTCCTCAGGGGGAGGATTGTTTTCTTCCTCCTCCTCCTCTTCCCTGTCATTGTTCTCAGGGACAGAGGAATGAGTTTCGTCGTCTTCGAACGCCACGTCCGAAGTACCCTTGCAGCGGAGGCCACTCTTGGCTCCCTTTGCCTTCTTCTTCGCTTTCTTCTCTGGCGCCTTATGTGGCGCAGGCACCAGCATCTTTGGCAGACGTGGGATGACTGGTTCTTCAGGCAGCGGAGCCGGACACTGGATCCGCTTCGCCCTCTCCACCCAGTCCTGAAAAAGCAATAACAAAAGCTCAGAAATCATCCTTGAAACAATTAGGTTGAGGATACGATCGAAATAACATACCTTGCTGGCAGGGTGTGTGCAATCGTGACCACAGTCTGACTCCATGGCCGGTGGATTATCATTGCCCTTAAAGAGCAATTTCCATGCGCCTTCGTGCGTAGTCTCGAAGAGCCTCACCAGGGTCTGGTGCTTCTTCGGATTGAACTCCCACAGCGGGCGGCTTGGGAGCTGCCACGGAAGGATCCGGCGAACTAACATCACCTGGATCACATCGACGAGCTTGACGCTCTTGGTTACCATACTCTGAACACGCGTCTGCAGCGCTATTAGCTCGTCAGGGGAACACTAGTCCGGACTCTTCTCGACCCAAGAGGTGAGTCGAACAGGAGCGCCAGAGAGGAATTCGGCAGCTGCGGCCCAGGTGGTGCCGCGTGGTTCTGTGATGTAGAACCACTGCTTTTGCCACTCCTTTACCATATCCACAAAGGTTCCTTTGGGCCAGGAGACGTTGAACAATTTACTCACCATTGCCCCTCCGCATTCCGCGTGCTGACCATCCACCACCTTCGGCTTCACGTTGAAGACTTTGAGCCACAGCCCAAAGTGGGGTTCGATGCGGAGGAAGGCCTGGCACACGACGATAAACGCTGAGATGTTGATGAAGGAATTTGGGGATAGATCATGGAAATCCACCCCGTAGTAATACATTAGCCCGCGAACGAAAGGGTGGAGTGGAAACCCAAGCCTGCGGAAGATATGAGGGAGGAATACTACCCTCTCATTGGGCTCCGGCGTGGGGATGATCTGTCCCTCGGCCGGCAAGCGGTGGGCAATTCCTTTCGCCAAATATCCGGTAGCCCGGAGCTCAGTAATGTCCTCCTCCTTGAGGGAGGAGACCATCCACTTGCCCTGACCACGAGATCCGGACATGGTTGCTTAAGTGGAAAGGAGATGAAAACATGGGTGTTGGAGCTCGAGATTGGGAAGGCGGAGACGGAGAGAAAGCGTGAGAAGAGGAAGAGGGGATCCTTATCCTCTTATAAAGGCAGCAAACATTAAACGCCTCCTCGCTTGCCTTAAGATTCGCCTATTCCCCAAGGCCGTGTAAACGGCACGGTTGGGTTACCCATGCCCGCATTGATGGGAATCCCACAATAAGGGGACACGATCTCTGCTTCGACAAGACGTGCCAATATCAACCGCGTCTTGAAACGTGGGATGGCAGAAGAAAAACGGTTCGAAATTATACCCGGACGGGCATGATGCTATGTTGCAGAAAGTTGTGAGCAGATGGAACTCGTGTAATACACACACACACACACACACACACACACATATATATATATATATATATATATATATATATATATATATATACTAGCAAACATGCCCGTGCATTGCAACGGGAGAAAATAAATAATGTACGCACCTAACTCAGTAAATGTGGGAATACACCTCACACACACATGTGCACGTCCTCTATTTTGATACTACGAGGTATCATATTTGTATTGCCACTTATCCTCTGCCCTCACAAACAAAATCTCACGGGATTCACCTGATTAAAACTTGTTTAAATGTTGCCAATCCCAAGGCAATGACGTTGGCCCCCCGACGACACACCTCTTTTTTTTTAACACGATATAATGCAGATGCCCACAAACATGCACATACACTCACCCTAGGCACGCCTGCTCGCACACCTTACCCCTTTGAGCGCCTCGAGATACTGAGCCGGCACTACATCTTGAGATTGACGAAACTACCATATGCGGCGGCATAGTCGACGGGAACATCTTCTCCCGCTGAACGAATATCGTTGGGAAGCCTCAAATATATCCAGGACAAAGCGAGTACCAGTGCCAAGTCTAGGAGTTGAACCCTGATGGATTGCTTCCACCGCAAGGAATCTTGGGCATGACACACATATTATAAATTGCGACAACACAAAAGAATATTTAAAACTTAAAAAGCTAATTTTATCCGGTTGGACATGAGGGCCGCCCTCCGCAAGCTACTCTGCCTGGAAGGATTGGTGTATGCTTAAACCCCAACTATTTAAGAATTTATCAAACTCTTACCGGAATCTTGTAATCAATTTAAATTAGATTCAAAATTAACCCGTCCCACCTACCCAATCGTCAAATGAAAAAAACTACAATTACTCCGCGCAGTCATTTCTCCACTCCAATTCGGTAATGGCGTCAATGCTTTTGTGGTCAATCCATCTTAGGCCAACTCCAACGAAAGTACCCGATGGACATGGACTTTGTCTGCTTTTGCGGTTTGGGTATCCAAACGGATAGACGGACACATCTGGTATACCAAACACAGAGGAACGATTTGGAACAGACATGACATCAACGGGGCTCGGGGACGACACCACCTGCCACCGGAGATGAGGGAGATGGTGAGAGGTTCACGAATTCCATGCGGACCGGCGCGCCGAGCGCCGGGAGCTCGGTGGCCATGCTGTCGTTGTTCCCGGACAGCCATCGGGACAGCCAGCGCGACCATCGGTGCGGCCAGCGCAACCACCAGGGCAATAACTGCGGCCACCGGGGCGGCAAGCGAGTACTCACACGGCGTGGCCAAGAGCACAACCAAGGATGTGAAGCGAAAACGCTCTTCGACGCGGCGGGCGAATGGGGCCAGGGCGACGCGTGGCGCCATAGTGAAGCACGCGTTGCCGTTCACGCCTCCGGGCCAAAGAGAATTGCTCCGCACACAAAGCAGCGTGGCGTGGACCTCGACATGGCCGCCGCCAGCCGGGAGGGGCTCGTCAACGAGCTGGTTCGTTTGACGGAGCGGCTCGAGTGCACGACCTCATGCTGCTGGGAGGTGGGGGCAGCGGGGCCGAGGGCTCGAGAGAGAAAGGAGAAAGACAAGAGGGGCAGGTGGGGAAAAGTTGAATTTACTTTGCTGCCATAAGGGCCAGTGCACGAACATGGGTGGACAAACAGACGTCTGGCTTGTGTCCGCTTCGACCTAAATCTGCCCCAAAGTTGAGTTACAAATGAGTCCGAACAAGCAGAAAAATAAAACGGATCCTGTGGAATTGTAGTGTTTGCCATATTGGGTAGTGTGTGGTAATGATGACGGTGGAGTGCACATCCCATGAAATTTAGGTTAAATATAAGCATACAGTCCACAATCCCTCGTTTAAAATCTACCAACACCTCGTGTGTTCTGATCGGTGGACGCCACGTACGTACATCCATCACGTGTACATGCAGAGATTGAGGGAGTTATCCATTCACGTTCCTGAACTCTCGCTCATTCTATTCCTATTGCCCCCATTCCCATATTTCTCCTCTCTCTCGTTTCATCATCTGCCCGTTTCCTTGCCCGATGTACAGCTAAGTCGCGAGCGCCACCGTTCCAGAACAGATTCAGAACCAGCGGCCGTCGGATCCCGTCCGTCCCGTCTGCGCGTCAACGACTGCCCGTCGGAACCCTCCGGTTCCTCGGACTCCCTTCGTCTTCAAAGCTCCAATGCGCCCGTGTTGATGTTTCTGAAGGATTTGCGCCGTCAGAACCCGTCCCCTCTGTGACGTCCGCGCGTCAATGACCGCTGCTGGATCCCTCCCTGGTTCCTCGGCTCGCTTCGTCTCCAAAGACTCCACTCCATTGGCCGAGTGAGTCCTGCATTGATGTTAACCAAGGATTTGTTATTTCGTTCACCAGCGCTGCCTCAATTTTCTAGCAAATCTTCAGAATTTTTTGGCGTCAATTTTCTGGCAAATCCCGATTCAGAATTTCTGGCGACCTCTACTCTTTCCTCAAACCCACCTCCTCTCATTGCCTCACCATGAATGCTATCTCCTCTGTATTGGCTGTCTGTTTGTAGTTCTTGAGAAGGTTGATTGATATTACTGACAATCTGCAAATGTATATAAATTGATTTTTTTAGATAAACGTATATAAATTGATAAAAAAAATTATGGGAGAGAGGTATGACTATTTAAGACGAAATCCACATAATTCTAAGCACGGGTGGCAGCCCAGATGAGCGACGGAAGCAACCACGTGAAGGCTCAGTCCAGTGGCCTAAAAATTTATCAAAATTACTCAAAGGCACGACCGGAGGGAGTTTGTGTGCCTGACGGCTAAACGTACGGATGGAAACTCTGTTGTTTTTATCTAGGACATTTTGATGGTTATTGATTATACTATATACGTGTTTTACATATGTCGATCTGAACTCATAAAAAAATCTCTTCTTTTTCCAACTTCCTATTCACGCAATTTTGTACGCGTTAGGTCCACATATAACTTTAGACACGTGACATTATATACTTTAAATCTTGGCCATCAATTTTTATGATATACACACAATCAATGGATATAAAAGGATGACGTATGGAGAACTATGAAAGTCTCCGTCTTTTAATATTAGGTATAGATATATTCTCTCTGCAGTTGTGTATGGTCTGTGTAATAGGTCCGGATACAATCATCGCATCCGAAGACTATCTTGGAGTTCAGAAGAAGGGGAACCCGCCTTGCAATGTCGAAGACACTTTGCGCGCCGGACTCCTCGTCATTGAAGCCAGATTCAGGGGCTACTTAGGGAGTCCGGGACTAAGGGATCCTCGGGCGTCCGACCCGTTATCCATGGGCCGGACTGATGGGCTGTGAAGACACGAAGACCAAAGACAATACCCGTGTCCGGATTGGACTCTCCTTGGCGTGGAAGGCAAGCTAGGCGACCGACTATGAAGATTCCCTCTTATGTAACCGACCTCATGTAACCCTAAATCTCTCCGGTGTCTATATAAACCGGAGAGCATAGTCCGGATAGGACAGATTCATTACCATATACTCATAGGCTAGACTTCTAGGGTTTAGCCATTACGATCTCGTGGTAGATCAACTCTTGTAACACTCATATTCATCAAGATCAATCAAGCGGGAAGTAGGGTATTACCTCCATAGAGAGGGCCCGGGCCTGGGTAAACATTGTGTCCCCCGTCTCCTGTTACCATCGATCCTAGACGCATAGTTCGGGACCGCCTACCCGAGATCCGCCGGTTTTGACACCGACAGGTCCCCAAGAGAATGTAGCCTATTTTGTGCTTTTGGTTGTTTGTAGTTGTAGGCACTGTTGTTATCCCGATGCCACTATTTGTTTGTGCATAAGGTTGTTCTACTGAGCTATCATGCCTTCGAAAACACTAGCAATGACCTTTTATTTTTCAATTTTAGGGAATTTGGGCTTGGGTTTATTGGGTATACAGCGTCAGATCAAGTCACTCATTTTTTAGCTTTGTTTCTCCATTATCCATGAATTTTTTTGAGCACCCGATTGCTATGCCACTTTCAAGTTATTTTTGTAGTGGAGTGGCCCATATTTTTAGCTTGTGGTCTGCTCACTTCCCTTTAATTTTTTCCCTAAAATAAGAAAAAGCTTGCGGTTTGCTCTCAGCTAAACATAACTTCATATCACTTTGTTTTGACTCGTATTGTTGGACTTGCCTATTACTTTGAAAGCTTAGTTCGGTGATGCCCAGAGCAAGAGGGAATGTCTGAATTTTTCTCATGAACAAGCTTTTTGCATTAACAAGTGCAGATAGAAAGTGAAATTATAGAGCTTTTGCAAATTTGTTTGACTAAAAGAAAACTATTTTTTTTGCAGGATTTATCTTGTGAGCTATGTGGGAACTTTTGCCATGGCGGTGCTGATAACAACTTCAAGATCGACATTCGTGATGAGTTCCTGTCTAAAGCGGTAATCGGGCTGCAGTTTTTTTTACACGTGCAATTTTTTCCTTTTGTTTGATATCTGCTTTTGTTTACTAAAAATATGTCAATTTTATCCATCATTTTTTATCACTTTTTAAAATGTCATTGTCGGTGATGACATGGGACTGGGGAAGACCATGCAACTAGGGTTTCTAGCTAACTAATTATCCATTCCCCTTCGTTCCAATCTCAGTCTCTAGTATGAGTTGTACTAGATTCAACACTATCAGATCATCGATTTTTTCTTCTTCAGAATAGTTTGGTTGATTACATTATTACTAGTTCTGTACTATCATAGTATTTTAACGATTGATTATGTCCAAAATAATCAGTTTTTTTTTTTGGGGGGGGGGGAGATAATCAGTTAGTAGTTCACGCCTTAATGTACTTTGTTATTTGTTTCCTAGTTCAGCCGCAGTGTATCAATCAAGTGGTGCAGCAATTTGTATGTATTTTACCCTAATTGTACAAGTCACGGTCAGAATGCTTGTGTATTTTGCCATGGATCGTCGCGCTCTTTGTATTTAGACATGTATTTTTTTATTTTATGTACAGTTTCCTAAATATATTTTCCTTTTCTTTTTTTTATATTTTTTAGACTGTCCCATGCAATGCAAGAGTCTACCTCAAAGGCGTTTCCGGGGACTACAAGCGTTTTGAAGCCCATGGACGCAAGTAATCTGTCGACATTGTGAAGGGGGCACACAGGACCAGGATCAAGGGGAGTGGCTGGAAGAAATTCACTTTTGACTTTTCACTTCGGAAGGGTGCTGTGGTCATTTTTGACTTGGACATGCGTCCCCGCCAGGCATATGTTGTTGTTCACAATGTTGACTTGGACATAGTTGAAGGAAGCATTTCAGACGGGGATGCTGATGAAGAGATGATAGATGGAGAAATCTCAGATATGGATGAAGACGGTGGCAGCATAAAGATCCAGTATACAAGGGGTCTAACTCTAAATGATGCACAGCAAGACATTCTCAATGCACTGGTGCTCAGCTTCAACACCAAGTTTTTAGGAGTGTCTTTTGGACACTATCTTACTACAACTGACACTCAAGCTTGAACACCAAGTTTTTAGGAGTATCTTTTGCAAGTTTCCCATTGACTCGCAACTAGGGATGTGTGTGTGTGTGTGTGCATTTTAATCGTGGCTGTCGGTGTCAAAACTGGTGGATCTTGGGTAGGGAGTCCCGAACTGTGCGTCTAGGCGGATGGTAATAGGAGACAAGGGACACAATGTTTTACCCAGGTTCGGGCCCTCTTGATGGAGGTAAAACCCTACGTCCTGATTGATTAATATTGATGATATGGGTAGTACAAGAGTAGATCTACCACGAGATCGAGGAGGCTAAACCCTAGAAGCTAGCCTACGGTATGATTGTCTGTATGTTGTCCTATGGACTAAAGCCCTCCGGTTTATATAGACACCAGAGAGGGTTAGGGTTACACAAAGTCGGTTACAATGGAAGGAGATCTACATATCCGCATCGCCAAGCTTGCCTTCCACGCCAAGGAAAGTCCCTTCCGGACACGGGACGAAGTCTTCAATCTTGTATCTTCATAGTCCGGGAGTCCGGCGGAAGGTATAGTCCTGCCATCCGGACACCCCCTAATCCAGGACTCCCTTAGTAGCCCCCGAACCAGGCTTCAATGACGACGAGTCCGGTGCGCAAATTGTCTTCGGCATTGCATGGCGGGTTCTTCTCCAAATTTTGTGTACCTGCTGAATAATGTCTGGCCTCTTGCAAATGTAGCGATCCTTGGCTTCTACGCCCAATAATGGCCGTCTTCCACGTGTCAAACGAATACGAAAAGTCTGGGTGTTTTTACACTCACACCCCTAGCAGTGTAAATGAGCCGCCTATTTAAAGGGATGGGGATTTAGATCCAAACCACATCTTCTCCCTTCCGTGAGTATTCATCAGAGCGCATCTAACAAAGGTCCATTCCACCATGGCCAGCCGTTGCAACTCCTACTCTCGCCCTTCCAGTTCTAAGCCCGGAGACTGGGAGAGGTGTTCCATCCCGCATAGCAAGCTAGTATCGCTTCAGACAAAGGGATTCCTCCCCCCGGCCTATATGGTCCCGGTTCGAGCCGGACTCGCCACCTATAATGGCGGAGAGCAAGCGGAGAGCGCCCCCAATCCCTCCAAAGGAGAGCGGGTATGCCTTGTCCCTTATTTAATAAGAGGGCTCGGATTTCCAATTCATCCGTTTCTCCGGGGGCTCCTGGAGTTCTATGGTCTCCAACTGCACAACCTCACACCTGCCTCCATATTGCACATCACGGGCTTCGTAGCCCTCTGCGAGTTGTTTTTGGGTGTTGAGGCTCATTTCGCGCTGTGGAAGAGGCTATTCTGCCTGGTGCCCCGTTCTCAAGAGGGGTCAATATATCAAGTGGGTGGAGCCAAAGTGTGGCGCCTCGTCGGGACCGGATATTTATCCGGAACCCCAAAGAAGGCGTCCGAGAATTGGCCTTCGGAATGGTTTTATATAGAGGATGTCCCGTTGCCGGATCCTGTTCGGATCGGCCTCCCTGAGTTCGACAATGCCCCCCTGAAGAAGCGCCTAAGCTGGCGTCCACGGAGCCCTCAAAGGGAAAGTAACAAGGACGTCCTTTACCTGATGGGCCGGATAAGATTATTAGCTCATTCCGGACTAACCATGATCGGAGTCATGGCCATATGCATCATGCGGGGGGTGCAGCCGGTTCAATATAGGGGCCACCCCATGTGGGATTTCAACGGGGAGGACGACGCCACCCATCACGGCCGTAAGGGGCCGGACTCGGCTGCCGCACTGATAAAGATCTTGTCCACTTTGTACAAGGGAGAAGAGGAGGAATTTCTCCGCGTCAACCCTCAGGGTGGATTTACCATGTATAATCCTCCGAACTGGGTAAGTGGGCACTTTCACTTGTCCATCCATTTTGTATTCCTACTGTCATGTATATAGTCTGACGACTTCAACGCAGGAACTGCGCCAGGCTATTAAAGGGATAAACAACCCGCCTCCACAACCCGAGGATCCGGGACGGTCCCTCGACCCGGCCTCCCAAGAGGATCCGGACATATCTGTGGAGCTAATTGATGGGGTATTCCATCAATTAAGCAAGGACAACGCCTTGGTGGCCATTACGGCCGATTACCCAGGGCTACTCCCAGCCTCCCAGGTAACTGAGACCGAAATCCCAGTACTTTGAAAAGGGACCCATCCTCGCGTGTTTTTGATGACCGTATAACAACCGTGTTTTGCAGAGGAGGTCCTTGAGGCAGGAGGCTGAGCCTGCGGCGCCAGCCAACGAGGGGCCACAAGGCCCTAGGGACTGAAAAGGAGTGCGGTCCAGACTGGGATGCCGGTGCAAAGGTACAACGCGTCCTCTCATCCCCTGATGTTATTCCTTCAAGGCATGTGATCGCCCGTGCTCTCTTCAGGACAAAGAGACCTCACCGGACTATATCCGGAGAGGCTACCTATCGCGCATCTACCAGCCAGGCTCCAAAGCCTAGTGCGGAGGCGGAGGCGAACACGAGGCGCGCACCAGACACTTCTCCAACGGAGGATGCGGATAGGTTGTCTGCCACCAATTCCGAGGTGGAGAGTGCCATAAATCACAGGTGTCGCCGGACCGTTCTTCGCGACGCTTGTTTCTCCCCGGAGGCATTGGATGCCTTCAATTCGGGAGACGCATACCTCCGTGCCGCTCAAAATGGTCTAGCCAGAGCCACGGAGCAGTATGTGAAAGACATACGGGTAAGAAGATTTGATGGTTATGTATATCAGTAGCCCGCGAGACTTGAAGCAGTTAAATTAACTGATTGAAGGATCATGTAATATGCAGGTTCTTTCAAAGAAGAATACCCAACTGTCCCAGGAGCTTGAAGATTGCAAAGCCCTTCTTGAGGCCGCACTAGCCGCGACAGGGGAGCCCAAGGAGACCCCCTCTGGTAATATATGCTTCAAAAAGATAGGTTTGATGTGAAGTGCGACATAGTTGTAAATCCGACAAATGAAATTGCAGATGACGTTGGACTAGATCCGGAAAAGCAACAACTCATACGCTGGCTAAAGGCTGGTGAGAGCGTGTTGACAAAGGTGAGGCGGGAGAAGAATGATCTTCAGGATGCCAACACCAAGCTGGGCGTTGAACTAAAAGATGTTCGTGCCCAACTGTCGGACTCCGCTAAGGAGAATCAGCGACTTCGACGCGGCATATTTAGTAAGTGCTTAAACGAACTTTGAAAAAAGAGTTCGGCGAAGAAGTCGGCTAACAGAGTAATGTCTGTAGGTATGCTAACAGGTCGTCCTGCATAGGAGATGCCCAGTTCTACGGGTGATCTTCTCCCCGAGCTCATGCAACTGCACGGGAGAGTCCGGCAGGTGATGCAAGGCGTCGTCCAGGCCTTGTGGCCATCCATCTCCAGGCCCGAAGGCCTTGGAGAGCTTGCAGAGAAGCTGAAAGGAGCGCGGCAGTGCTTCCGATTGTGGAAGATATCGGCCTGCCGTCAAGGCGCTAGGGAGGCCTGGGCCATGGTGAAGACGCGGTACACGAAGGCTGACCCAAATCACATGGCCGAGGTCGGGCCTGTGGGGCCTATTGGAAGGAGATCCCTGTAAGCTTAGTATACGGCCAAGTAGAATTGGCCGCAAAGTATTCCCAGCAGGACTATAAACTAGACAGCTTGTTAGATGGTATTGAAGAGGAATACAATTAGTCAAAATGACTATGTAATTTTAATTGACATGTGAAATGCCTTCTAGCTGGATTGTAGATCGTTTGTCATGGCCGACCTTTTTGCTTCGACCTCGGGACCCGACGGTCCGGAGTGTGTCCGAATACCCTTGCGGTTATATAAGAACCGGGATATGCATGGAGACCAGGCGTAGGGGTCATTAGTGCTTGAACAGACAAGTGCCCAACTAGTTATGTTATATTACATGGTTAGTAGGAAACATCTTCCAGGGAGAATAGTTCTGTTAGGGGTTCCTTTCCCTGGGAGGCATGCACTAAAGTGCATGTCCATTCTGCGAAAAAGGCACGCAGGAAAAAAACATCTAGGGGCGCGTAAGTAAATAAGTGAAAGATCATCTTTAGTTCACCGACCGAATATTCCCTTAAGAACGCTAGCTTTCGGCTTCACCCAGTCTGAGGTACACATCCGGCTGACCCGGTAGTAACAATCGCAGAGGTGCTCCCTTTACCACCTAGCCGAACAATCGGGAACGTAGGGGTAAGCACAGGAGCTAGGCAACCCAGCTTGGCCAAAACTTAAGTCATATCGATGCATATAATGGTGAATAAAGGTACATGCGGAAGTGTGACACATGTGTTGGGCATGAAGCCCATATGAATAAGCTTCTATTGAAAGAAGCCCCCAGGTTTAATGAGCGCGGATAGCGCATCACTTATTGAGCCTTGAACAGCTTATAATAGAAAGTAAGGGGAGAAGGAGAGAAATATAAGACAGAAAGTATAAAAAATGGACAGAGGAAGGAGAGAACACAGAGTCCGGCCCTAGGCATAGAATCTTCGGAGACGTGTTGTGTTCCATGGGTTCGGCTCGAGTCGGTTATCCGATGCATCTCACAGGCGATATGCGCCACCAGTCAGGACTTGGTCGATGATGAAGGGACCTTCCCACTTGGGCTTGAGTTTTCCTTTTTCTTGTCCGGTAGGCGTATAACTAATTCGCCAACGTTGTAGTTTTTGGCCCGTACTTCTCTGTTTTGATATCTTCGAGCCTGCTGTTGATAGAATGCGGAACGGGATTTTGCCACATCGCGCTCTTCCTCCAAGGCGTCCAGACTGTCCTGCCGATCGAGCTCGGCTTCTCTTTCTTCGTACATGCGCACTCGAGGTGAGTCATGAATTATGTCGCAGGGCAAAACTGCCGCTGCGCCGTACACCATGAAGAATGGTGTATATCCGGTGGTGCGATTCGGCGTGGTTCACAGCCCCCAGAGTACGGAGTCAAGCTCCTCTACCCAGTGCATGTTAGATTCCTTAAGGGACCGCACTAATCTGGGTTTGATGCCGCTCATGATAAGACCATTTGCACGTTCGACCTGTCCGTTAGTTTGTGGGTGATAGACGGAAGCATAATCGACCTTGATGCCCATGTTTTTGCACCAGAGTTTTACCTCGTCGGCCATAAAGTTCGTGCCGTTATCAGTGATGATGCTGTGGGGGACGCCATAACGGTGTATGACCCCAGATATGAAGTCTATCACCGGCCCGGATTCGGCCGTTTTAACAGGCTTGGCTTCTATCCATTTGGTGAATTTAACCACCATGACCAGTAAGTATTTTTTTTGTGGGTTCCACCTTTAAGGGGTCCCACCATGTCAAGCCCCCAGAACGCTAAGGGCCAAGTTATGGGGATAGTTTTGAGGGCGGTGGGTGGCATATGGCTTTGATTTGCAAAAAGCAGGCAACCGACGCATCGTTGGACTAAGTCCTGAGTGTCTGCCCGGGCCGTTGGCCAGTAAAAGCCTGTATGGAAAGCCTTGCTTACAAGCAACCGAGCTGCAGTGTGATGACCATCGAGTCCGGCGTGAATTTCAGCCAGCAAGTTCCACCCTTCCTCTTCGGAGATGCACCTTTGAAGGACTCTAGTAGTGCTTTTCTTATAAAGCTCTCCCTCGTGGACTTTGTAGGCTTTAGATCGCCGCACTATGCAGGGTGCCTCGTTTTGGTCCTCTGGGAGTTCTTGCCTAGTCAGGTAGGCTAGGAACGGTACTGTCCACGGGGCGATGACGACCATTATTACGTGGCCTGAAGGTGTGATTTCATTGGCAGAGCCTCCAATTGTGTCAGATCGTTCGGCATCGTGCCGTGCGGTTGAGTCCGGGCTTCTATTGCCGGGTTCCCCTTCCCATACTACAGATGGCTTGAACAGCCTTTCCAAAAAGATGTTGGGGGGACTGCGTAGCGTTTTGCGCCGATGCGTGCCAGGACATCTGCCGCCTGATTGTTCTCCCGGGCTATATGATGAAATTCGAGCCCTTCGAACTGAGCTGACATTTTTAGGACGGCGTTGCGATAAGCTGCCATTTTTGGATCCTTGGCATCGAAGTCTCCATTTATTTGGGATATTGTGAGGTTCGAATCCCCTCGTACCTCTAGGCGTTGAATACCCATGGATACTGCCATCCGAAGACCATGTAGAAGGGCCTCGTATTCGGCTGCATTATTGGAGTCTGTGTACATAATCTGGAGTACATATTGAACCGTATCTCCTATGGGGGACGTCAAAACGACGCCAGCCCCCAGACCAGCCAACATTTTGGAGCCGTCAAAATGCATAATCTAGTTTGAATATGTGCCGTACTCTTTAGGGAGTTCGACCTCCGTCCATTCTGCAACGAAGTCGGCCAAAACTTGCGATTTTATAGCTCACCGTGGCTTATAAGTTATGTCAAACGGGAGGAGCTCAATGGCCCATTTTGCAATCCGGCCCGTTGCGTCGTGGTTGTTTATCATATCGTTGAGTGGTACTTCCGAGGCTACTGTTATCGAACACTCTTGAAAGTAGTGTCACAGCTTCTGGGATGCCATGAATACCGCGTATGGAATCTTTTGATAATGCGGGTACCATGATTTGCATGGAGTGAGGACAGTGGACACATAGTAGACCAGCTTTTGAAGGGCGAATTTGTGTCCGTCCATTTCTCGTTCGACGACGAGCACTGCACTTACAACCTGATGGGTTGCTGCAATGTACAATAGCATTGGCTCGCCGATGTTTGGCACGGCCAGGACTGGGTTTGTTGCCAATATGGCTTTTATTTCGTTGAGTCCGGCCGAGGCGGCATCCGTCCACTCGAAGTGTTCAGTGCGCCGAAGGAGGCGATAGCGGGGTAGTGCCTTTTCTCCCAAATGGGAGATGAAGCGGCTTAGAGCCGCCACGCATCCGGTTAATTTTTGTATTTGTTTGAGGTCTTTTGGGATATCCAATTGTGACAAAGCTCGGATCTTGGCAGGATTTGCTTCCATTCCTTTACCTGATACAATGAAGCCCAAGAGCTTTCCGGCTGGAACGCCGAAATGGCATTTTCCGGGTTGAGCTTGATGTCGTATGTTCGGAGGTTGTCAAATGTAAGCCTCAAGTCCTCTACTAGAGATTCGACATGTCTTGTTTTTACGACCACATCATCCATGTATGCCTCCACTGTTTTGCATATCTGGTTTGCCAGACATGTTTGAATCATGCGCTGATATGTTGCGCCGGCGTTTTTGAGCCCAAAGGGCATCATGTTGAAGGAGAATGGGCCGTATGGTGTGATGAATGCCGTTGCGGCTTGGTCTGATTCTGCCATCTTGATTTGATGGTAGCCGGAATATGCGTCGAGGAAACACAACGAATCGTGTCCTGTGGTGGCGTCGATAATTTGATCAATGCGGGGGAGGGGGAAGGGATCCTTTGGGCAGGCCTTGTTAAGGTCTTTAAAATCAACGCATAGGCGCCAGGTATTGTCCTTCTTTGGTACCATCACCAGGTTTGCTAGCCAGTCCGGATGTTTTATATCTCTGATGAATCCGGCCTCCAATAGCTTGGCTAGCTCCTCTCCCATGGCCTGTCTCTTAGGTTCGGAAAAACACCGAAGAGCTTGTTTAACAGGTTTGAATCCTTTTAGGATATTTAAGATATGTTCGGCCAGCCTGCGTGGGATTCCTAGCATGTCTGAAGGGTACCAGGCGAAGATGTCCCAATTTTCACGTAGGAATTCTCGCAGTGCTGCGTCTACATCAGGGTTTAATTGCGCCCCGATGGAAGCTGTTTTATTGGGGTCCGTTGGATGGACCTGGAATTTAACTATTTCATCTGCTGGTTTAAAGGAGGTGGACTTGGATCTCTTGTCGAGTATCACATCGTCCATGTTCACCGTGGAGCGCAGCGCAGTCAGCTCCTCAGCCGCCAGGGATTCGGATAGTGCCTCAAGGGCCAGTGCGGCTGTCTGATTTTCGGCGCGGAGTGCTATGTCCGGATCACTAGCAAGAGTGATGATTCTGTTTGGCCCGGGCATCTTGAGCTTCATGTACCCGTAATGGGGTATTGCTTGGAAGATTGTAAATGCTTCCCGCCCGAGCAGAGCATGGTATCCGCTACTGAACGGGGCCACATGGAATGTGACCTCTTTGGACCTGTAATTATCCGGCGTGCCGAACACCACATCTAGTGTGATTTTTCCTATACAGAGCGCCTCCCGACTGGGTATTATTCCTCTAAAGGTTGTGCTGCTTCGCTCAATGCGGTTCCAGTCTATTTCCATTTTTTGAAGGGTTTCCTCGGAAATGAGGTTTAATCCACTGCCTCCATCCATGAGTACTTTGGTGAGGCGAAAGCCGTCCACTACTGGACTGAGGACCAATGCGGCTGGTGCTCGGGCTGTTCGGAATTTAGGTTCATCACTGGCATTAAAAGTAATAGCCGTGTCACTCCATGGGTTTATAGTTGCTACTTGGTAGACTTCGGCAAGGCTGCGGAGTGTTCTTTTTCGCATATTATTTGATACGGAAGTCTCGAAGACTGTTAATACCGTATTGGCGTCCCTGGGGTGCCTTTTTGTGGCCTCCGGAGTTAGGAGATCTTCGCCAATTTTGTCCACTTTCCGGAGTATCCAACATGCTCTAAGGCTATGAGTTGGTGTGGCGCCCTCTGTACTGTGAATTCTACAGGGTCCATTAAGCCATCCTTCCAGTACGGTTCCATGCCCTGTAGAGGGTTTTTGCTTTTTGGCGTTTAAGCCAGGTGTCTGTCAGTGATTCACCCTTTTATTCCGGACGAGGTTTCTATTTAGGGCCGGATTATCCCAAAATTTTATTTCGGTTTTCCAGGCGCTTTCCATCGCACAGTACTTTTGTACTATGGACGCCAAGTCAGCAAAACGTGTGATATTGGGGCGACTTATGGCGTTGAGGATTCCCTTGTCCGTGCAATTATTGCAGAAGATTGAGATTGCGTCTCCCTCGTGGCACTCCTTTATCCTGTTCATAACCAGGAGGAATCTGGCCCAGTAATGATGTACTGTTTCTTCGGGCTGTTGCCTGATTTGAGATAGATCGCTTATGTTCGGGTAGGCGGGTGTTATTAAACCCGAAACCTCACCCAATCGGAGACTCAGAGGCCAAGGAGTTTCCGAACTCTGAAGTTTGGGCTCCTGGATGTTGTCCAATGAATCTAACCTATCGCCTGATTCTAAGTTCAGGTCTTGAATTATATCCTTCCCTCCGCGGATATCAGGCTTGGAGGGATCGGGAATCCGGACGTAGTTAGTCCTTAAGATAGATGAAGGGCCGCCGCACTGCCCCTCTACCACGGCAACGTGATGGGTGACTTGGGGAGAGTTAATTTCTCTTAGATCGGGTTTGGGCCCAACCTGGTCGTAACCCGTAGCGACCCCCAGGGCGGCGATGCGATCCAAGAGCTCGTTCATGGAAGAGAGCTCCATTGGATCTAACTGCTCGGCGAGCTGCAAGCTGACATGAAGATTGCTTTTGATGACCCGGGAGGTCATTGTTGGCGTAGCAGCCGAACAGGCGGTCATAAGAAAACCACCTAGTCGGAGAGTTTGGCCGACAGCCAGTGCTCTTTTAGCGACGGTGCTATCTTTAAAGATGGGACGAGGCATCCTTCCTGATGGCGACGACACAGAGGAACTCTCAATGAAAGCACCAATGTCGGTGTCAAAACCGGCGGATCTCGGGTAGGGGGTCCTGAACTGTGCGTCTAGGCGGATGGTAACAGGAGACAAGGGACACAATGTTTTACCCAGGTTCGGGACCTCTTGATGGAGGTAAAACCCTACATCCTGCTTGCTTAATATTGATGATATGGGTAGTACAAGAGTAGATCTACCACGAGATCGAGGAGGCTAAACCCTAGAAGCTAGCCTATGGTATGATTGTCTGTATGTTGTCCTACGGACTAAAGCCCTCCGGTTTATATAGACACCGGAGAGGGTTAGGGTTACACAAAGTCGGTTACAATGGAAGGAGATCTACATATCCGCATCGCCAAGCTTGCCTTCCATGCCAAGGAAAGTCCCTTCCGGACACGGGACGAAGTCTTCAATCTTGTATCTTCATAGTTCGGGAGTCCGGCGGAAGGTATAGTCCTGCCATCCATACACCCCCTAATCCAGGACTCCCTCAGTGGCCCCCAGTTGCAAGTTGACCATTGACTCGCAACTAGGGAGATGTGTGTGTGTGTGTGTGTGCGTGTGAGTGTGTGTGTGTCGAGGATCCCCAATTGCATCTCGATAACCGACCTGCATCTAGATGCACTAGTAGAAAAAGGGTCAAACGTGAAGCACATTAGTGCCGGTTTGTATTTGAGCCGGCACTAATGTATACATTAGTGCCGGTTCCAACGGCTAGCCGGGCCGCTTTCATTAGTACCGGTTCGTGGCGAACCTTTAGCACCGGTTCGTGCCACGAACCGGTACTAATGAGGGTGGTGGCAGGATGTTGTCAGACTGGGGCCCCTCCAGCCCCTTTAGTACCGGTTCTTGGCACGAACCGGTACTAAAGGTCGTCCTACATAAACCCTTCGTCCACCCGAGCTCGCTCTATTCTTCCCCTTTCCCCTCTCCTCTCTGTTCTTCCCCTCTTCCTCTCGAGCTCATCACACATTTTGCCCAAAATTTGTCAAGATTTGAAGGCCCCCAACCATTCAAATGATCACAAAGGTTAGCAACTTTGTCCTTTCATCTTTCATTGCTAGATTAGCTCTTGCAATGCTTTATATAGTGATTAATTTGTGAGTTTAGTAATTTGGGAGGATATATATATATATGTGCTAGTATTTGATTTATATGCAATTTGAGGTCAAAAATAACACTTAGTTTGCATATGTAGGTGTGGTTTACTTAGTGCCTTCTAAATCTCCATCGTAGCCACCGTCGATCGCCCGCACCGTCCCGTCGCCGGCACCACCTTGTGGTGAGCCTCTTGTTCATGAAATTTTATATAAAAATTGATGTTTGTGTGATTTGGATATATAGTTACTCGTACAATTATCTTACCCGTACGTTGTTTGTTATACATATAGTGCCATGGTTTTGATATCCGTCCCCGTCGGCCCTCGTCCTTGTTATGATTCGGATGTGGTATGTATATTCTCTTTTAAAACTAGTTGCATTTCATGTTTATGACAAATTATGCCCATCAAGTTGACATAGAAATTTTTTCTAGGAGGTATGTGAACCGGAAATTCCAACCGACCCTATTGCCGAGAGGTTAAATTTAGTTGAAAGAGAGAATGAGTACTTGAAAGAAAAATTGAAAAGAATTGAGGGGGAGAAGATGGAATTGGAGTTGCATGTTGCCGATGTCGTCGATGATCACAAGATCAAGATGGAGAAAATGTGCTTGAAGATTAGAAAGATTAGAAAATATGCCATCGATAGTGAGGCTTGGTATCATTATGCTGTTGGATCCATTGTTACCTTAGTTGTGATCTTGATCGTATTTGTTGTTGCATTTAAATGCTTTAGCTAGAGAGTTATTTGTTTGTTGCATTTAAGTGTTGTATGAACTTTATGTATGAACTTGTATTAATTTGGTCTATTCGGTGTTGTGTAATGAAGATGAGCCGGCAATGGATGTACGATGACCGATGCTCTCCCCAGTTCGTTGAGGGCGTGCATACTTTTCTGCTTGCAGCTGAGGCAAACAAGCGGGCGGATGGTTTTATGCCTTGTCCATGTGCTCGCTGTAAGAATGGTCACAATTACTCTACATCAAGAACCATTCACGTCCACCTGTTTAAGTCTGGTTTCATGCCCCATTATAATGTTTGGACCAAGCACGGAGAAAGAGGGGTTATGATGGAAGACAATGAAGAAGAATAGGACGGCGACAGCTATCCCGGCCATGGGTTCCCTGAATACGATGATACAACAATGGGGGAAGAAGCTGAGCCGGTAATGCGGGAAGAAGCTGAGCCGGCAATGCGGGAAGAAGCTCAAGAAGAGGCATCAGATGAGCCCGTTGATGATCTAGGTCGGGCCATTGCCGATGCAAATTGAAACTGTGCAAGTGATTTGGAGAAGAAGAAGTTGCAGCGCATGTTAGAGGATCACAAAAAATTGTTGTACCCGAATTGCGTAGGTGACAAGAAAAAGCTGGGCACCACACTGGAATTGCTGCAATGGAAGGCAGAGAATGGTGTATCTGACAAGGGATTTGGAAAGTTGCTGGTAATGACAAAGGATATGCTTCCAAAGGACAACGAATTGCCCGAGAGTACGTACGAAGCAAAGAAGGCTATCTGCCCTCTAGGGTTAGAGGTGCAGAAGATACATGCATGCCCTAATGATTGCATCCTCTACCGCGGTGAGTACGAGGATTTGAACGCTTGCCCGGTATGTGGTGCATTGCGCTATAAGATCAGCCGCGATGACCCTGGTGATGTCGAGGGCCGGCGCCCCAGGAAGAAGATTCCTGCCAAGGTGATGTGGTATGCTCCTGTAATACCACGGTTGAAACGTTTGTTCCAAAACAAAGAGCATGCCAAGGCGATGCGATGGCATAGAGAAGACCGTAAGAAAGACGGAAAGTTGAGAGTACTCGCTGACGGGTCGCAGTGGAGAAAAATCGAAAGAAAGTATGGGAAGGAGTTTGCAGATGACGCAAGGAGCGTATGGTTTGGTCTAAGCGCAGATGGAATTAATCCTTTTGGGGAGCAGAGCAGCAACCATAGCACCTGGCCTGTGACTCTATGTTTGTATAACCTTCCTCCTTGGTTGTGCATGAAGCGGAAGTTCATTATGATGCCAGTGCTCATCCAAGGCCCTAAGCAACCCGGCAAAGACATTGATGTGTACCTAAGGCCATTAGTTGAAGAACTCTTACAACTGTGGAATGGAATAGGTGTACGTGCGTGGGATGAGCACATGGGGGAAGAATTTGACCTAAAGGCGTTGCTGTTCGTGACCATCAACGATTGGCCTGCTCTCAGTAACCTTTCAGGACAGACAAACAAGGGATACCGCGCATGCTCGCACTGTTTGGACGATACCGACAGTATATATTTGGCTAATAAGAATGTGTACCTGGGACATCGTCGATTTCTTCCGAGCAGGCATCCCGTAAGAAAGAAAGGCAAGCATTTCAAAGGTGAGGCGGATCACCGGACGAAGCCTCGCCACCGTACTGGTGCTAATGTACATGATATGGTCAAGGATTTGAAGGTGGTCTTTGGAAAGGGTCCTGGTGGACAACCTGTTCCGAATGACGCTGACGGACGCGCACCCATGTGGAAGAAGAAATCTATATTTTGGGACCTGCCCTATTGGAAAGACCTCGAGGTCCGGTCCGCAATCGACGTGATGCACGTGACGAAGAATCTTTGTGTGACCCTGCTTGGCTTCTTAGGCGTGTATGGGAAGACAAAAGATACACCTGAGGCACGGGAGGACCAGCAACGTATGCACAGAAAAGACGGCATACATCAGGGTCATGTAAGCTATGCTCTTACCAAAGAAGAGAAGGAAATCTTCTTTGAATGCCTGCTCAGTATTAAGGTACCGTCTGGCTTCTCGTCGAATATAAAGGGAATAATAAACATGGCAGAGAAAAAGTTCCAGAACCTAAAGTCTCATGACTGCCACGTGATTATGACGCAACTGCTTCCGGTTGAGGGGGCTTCTACCGGAAAACATTCAATTAGCCATTGTGAAGCTATGTGCATTTCTCAATGCAATCTCTCAGAAGGTAATCGATCCAGAAATCATACCAAGGTCACAGAATGATTTGGTGCAATGTCTTGTTAGTTTCGAGTTGGTGTTCCCACCATCCTTCTTCAACATCATGACGCACGTCCTAATTCACCTATGCGAAGAGATTAACGTTTTGGGTCCTGTATTTCTACACAATATGTTCCCCTTTGAGAGGTTCATGGGAGTCTTAAAGAAATATGTTCATAACCGTGCTAGGCCAGAAGGAAGCATCTCCAAGGGCCGTCAAAATGAGGAGGTCATTGAGTTTTGTATTGACTTTATTCCTGACCTTAAGCCGATTGGTGTTCCTGAATCGCGGCATAAGGGCAGACTGGGTGGAAAAGGCACGCTAGGAGGGGAACAAATAATATGTATGGACGGACATTCTCTCACTGAAGCACACTACACAGTTCTACAGAATTCCGCCTTGGTGGCTCCGTATATGGATCAACACAAGAATTTGCTACACTCCAAACACCCGGAGCGGTCTGATGACTGGATTACACGTGAACAAACCAGGAGTTTCGCCAGCTGGTTGCAAGCACGTACCATGCATGACACCTCTATTGAAGATGACCTGTACTTGCTGTCCCAGTTACCATCTTCGAATATAATGACTTTCAAAGGGTACGAGATAAATGGTAATACATTTTCCACGATCGCCCAAGATAAGAAGAGCACCAACCAAAACAGTGGTGTCCGCTTTGATGCAGAAACCAATACGGGAAAGGAAACATATTATGGTTATATACAGGACATATGGGAACTTGACTATCGACGTGGTTTGAAGGTCCCTTTGTTTCGGTGCAAATGGGTCAATATGACACGAGGCGGGGTAATGGAAGACCCGCAGTACGGAATGACAACAGTGGATCTCAACAATCTTGCGTATGCAGATGAACCATTCGTCCTAGCCAATGATGTGGCACAGGTTTTCCATGTGAAGGACATGTCTACCAAGCCAAGAAAAAGAAAAGATAAGGAAGCGAATGCATCGTACGATGAGCCAAAGCGGCACATAGTTCTTTCTGGGAAGAGAAACATCGTGGGAGTGGATGACAAGACAGACAAGTCATAAGATTATGAAAAGTTTGATGAAATTGCTCCATTCAAAGTGAATATTGACCCGAGCATCCCGTTAAATGATGAAGATTTTCCATGGCTACGATGCAAAGGGACACACGCGAAGAAAAAGTTTCACACCCAAAGATCTGGGATGTGATCGGCTTAACTATCATCACTTTCTTCTGTGTTTCACACCCAGGAGGGAATCTCTGTAATAGTTAGGGTAGCTAGTTATGTGTTTTGGCATTTGAAACGTGAAGAAATTTTATGTGCAAGCAAATTCTTTCATGCATTTACTGATTTTTTCAGCTAAATGACCCTGAAATTGAAAAGCATTTCAAATGAACTCAGAAAAGGATGAAAGTTGGCATGGTATCATAATTTCACCCACATAGCATGTGCAAAAAAGTAGAGAGTGTTACCGCAAAAACTGGATGCACTTCGTGTACAAAATGGACAATCTGTTTTGAAGTATCAGGGTTTCGGACGAAAACTCATCCGTTACAAAGGCATTTCATTTTTCAAATAACCTAAGCATTACCAAATTGAATATAATTATAAAACACACTAATATTAAACATAAGAAAAAAGAATCACTGAAAAATCTATTTTCAAAGTTAAGTTATTCACAAAAATAAATAAAGCAAAAAAAAAGAAAAAAAGCCCACCTACTGGGCCACAGCGGCCTGCATACGACTAGAAACCCAAATTCAAGTTGGGCCAGGATGCAGGCCCGCTAGCCCAGTAGGCCCAACAGGGCATCACAGAAGAGGTAGGCCCAAAAGGCCTGCTTAAGAGAGGAGCTCGAGACAGCAGCGACGGAGGGGCTTATAAGCAGGTGCGAGTGCCCCTCGGCTAGCGAGGTGGGACTAAACTTTTGTGCCCCTCACCTGGCAGCGCGCACCCTTTAGTACCGGGTCGTGGCACCAACCGGTACTAAAGGGGGTCGCTTCCCGCCGGTTGGGCTAGCCAAAACAGACCTTTAGTACCGGTTGGTGGCTTCAACCGGTACTAAAGGTGGGTTCTATATAAGAAAACACTTCAAAATTTCGTCAGTTTCTCATCTCTCCCTCTGCTTCTTCTCCTCTGCACCGTCGCCCGCCGCCCCCGCCGTCTCCATATCCCTCGTCGCCGCCCCGGCCCGTCGCCGCCCCATCCCCGTCGTCGCCGCCCCGTCGTCCCGTCCCCGTCGTCCCCGTCGTCACCGCCGCCCCGTCCCGGCCCGTCCCGGCCGCGTCGTCACCGTCCCCGTCGTCGTCGCTGCCCCGGCCCGTACGTCCCCGTCCCCGTCGTCGCCGCCCCGTCGTCGCCGCACCCGTCGACGTCCCCGTCGCCGCGCGCCCCCCGTCGCCTCTCGCCTCGCCGGCCGGTGAGCGCGCACACACACACACATACATTTTTAGTTATAGATTTTTCTGTTTTTTAGAAATTGTTAGACATTTTTCTGCTTTTTAGAAATAGTTAGAAATGTTAGAATTGTTAGAATAGTTAGAAATGTTAGAATTGTTAGAAATGTTAGAATTTTTAGAATTTTTTTTCTGTTTTTTAGTTATAGAAATAGTTATAAAAAAGTTAGAATTGTTAGAAATTTTTCTGTTTTTTAGTTATAGAAATAGTTATAAAAAAGTTAGAATTGTTAGAAATTTTTATGTTTTTTAGTTATAGAAATATTTATAAAAAAGTTAGAAATTTTTCTTTTTTTTAGTTATAGAAATATTAGAAATGTTATAGAAATGTTAGTTATATATAGCATTGTTATAAATGTTATAGAAATGTTAGAAATTTTAGTTATCAAAATCCAATCATTAAAAAAATGTTACTTTTTGCGGGCATATAGCTAGTATTTGTTGTCGACGATGACCGGCCCGCATCCTCGCCGTCGAGACGTCCGCGACGACGTCCAGCTGACCCATGTCCGGGACTGGGCTCCGCCGGGCTGGCACTGGGAGGTGGTGCCTGGAGGGGCGCGCCGCTTGATGAGGAACCCGGCCCCGGGTCCCGTCGTCGACCCTGATCTCGTTTGGTGGCGTTCGCGTGGGCCAGTTTCGGTGCGGAGGGAGCCGGCCCCGACGGAGGTGGTACGTCGTCGTGTCAGGGAGGAGGACGAGCACGTCCATCGCTACATGGTTGCGTTAGAGGGCGGCAGGTTCTCCAATATCTGGCAGTTTCTTCAGGGATCTCACTTCAGCTATGATCCTGTGAGGGTTCCTTCTCTTTGGTGTCCACCGCCCGCGCCGCACTTCAGCTATGAGCCAGTGATGTACTATTCAATATTATATATTATTCGAGACGATGTATTCGAGATTAAATCTATTATTCGAGACGATGTATTCGAGATTATATCTATTATTCGAGACGATGTATTCGAGATTATATCTATTATTTGAGATTATACTAAATTGTTTTATATTTCTTTTGGCATAGTTAAATAAAAGCTATGGCGGACAATACCGACAGAGAGAGAGAACAGACCATGTTCGATATCATACGCGGGCCAGATGATGATCAGAATGAAGAAGATTTTGACGGCTCCGAATTTCTAAACAACACCGGAGAGGGTGATATGATATTCGATCGCGATGACCGAACTGATGAAGTCATGAACTACGATGAAGAACATGTTGATCCTGAAACAACAAACACCGGCGAGGTATATATATTTATATAAACAGGAATCTGGTGATCATCGCATGTTTTAAATGAGTTGAAGATATATTAACGAATCGATCTTTCTTCTTTAAGCCATCCAGATCGAGCAAATCTTCAGGCAAAAGGACGAAACGAGGCCCGAACAAAAAGTTGAAGGAGGGCGTAAAGTACAATATCGAGGCATTCAAACCTAATGGCGAACCATTAGCGCCTAAGAAGATTGCGGACAAGTTCGTTCGTCAGTGCGGAGTTCTTGTGAAGGACCAACTCCCGATCTCCCTTGAAGAATGGAGAAAGCCAGCAAAGCCACGTCCAAATGTTACTTTTGTCGACGAGAATAAAAAAAACTGCTTTGGGATACTCTCGGAACATTTCACCCTACCAGATCATTTCATAGAAGCAGATGTGCAGAAAGTCAAGGACGCTGCTTTTAGGAAGATGGCGGTTGCATTCAAGAACCACAAGAGAACGACGTGGGAGAAGTACGTCAAGGGAGGAAGGAAGACTCCCGTATTCGAGGGGATACTAGAGAATCAAAGTGCTCATTGGGACGATTTTGTGAAATTCAAGGATTCGGAATTAGCTAAGGAACGGTCGAGAATAAACAAGAAGAATGTCGAAAAAAAGGATAAGTTCCATAAGCTGGGGCCAGGTGGCTACGCGGTGGCAATGCCTAAGTGGGATAAGTCTGAGAAAGAGATGGAGGATGCAAGTGTCACTCCGGTTACTAAGAGCTGGCCCCCTAGGTGCAGGACCTGGTTCTATGCGCATGGGGGGGAGTTGGACCCGAAGACAGGCAATGTTTCGACGAAGGCATGTCTGAACGGAGCCGACGATGCGATACTTGTTGCAATAGAAGAGGCTCGATCGGGGGTGTTCCAGCCCAACAGAGAGAACGACGAGCTTACGCGTGCCCTGGGAAATCCTGAACACCCGGGAAGAACACGAGGCAAGGGCGCTATTCAGTGGTATGAGGGGTTTTCGCACTGGAACGCCGACTACAGAACCCGTGCGAGAAAGAAGATTGCGGAGGAGAAGAAGAGGAAGATGGAGGAGGAGCAGAGGAAGCGGGACTATGAACGCCTTCAAGGCCTAGAAGAAAGTCAAGCGGAATTGGCAGTTAAATTCCAGCGGCAGCAGGAGTAGATCGACTCACTTAGCCAGCAAAGGGGGTCTCAGCATCTGCAGCAGCTAGCGGATGATCCAGCATTGGATAGCACCGCCCCATCCATGCCGAGAAGCAGCGTGGGTTCCGCCCCGGGCGACGCAGTGCTAGATAGATACCCCGTGGATGACATCACGGAGAACACTAATTGCGAGCTACACTTCAAAATGAAGAACATATCCATGAAGTTGGCAGACGCCGTTGCTTTTTCAAATTCCCCCGAGGCAACCTTCCATTGCAACCCGATTCCAGCGGGCTATGCTCGTGTCTTCGTTGATGAGGTGGTGGACCCATATTCGGAGCTACAGCTTGACATTCCTAGAGGTGACGACGAGCACACATTGGGAGAGGCCATACATAATGTCATCCTATGGAGAAAGGATTGCATCATCTTTCGAAGGCCACCGACACCGCGTCACCCGACTCCTCGTCGAAGTCCGCCACCGAGTCAGCAGACTCCCGCTCCAAGTCCACCAACGCGTGAGGCCACTCCTCCTCCTCCAAGTCCAGAAAAGTGTCAGGCCACTCCTCCTCCAAGTCCGACACAGCGTCAGACGTCCACTCCTCCTCCAAGTCCGGCACAACCTCAGGCCACTCCTCCTCCAAGTCCGGCACAGCTTCAGGCCACTCCTCCTCGTCCAACTCAGCCCTGTCAGCCGTCTCCGCCGCCTCAGCAATCGCAGAAGAGACACCCCGCAGCTATGGTGCGTAGCGGTACGAGTCGAGGTCATAGTACAGGAAGTACAGGCGGAGGCAAGCGATATAAATATGGTCCAAACCTCACTACTCCTCTTCCTGTGAGGGCTTACGACAGGACCGAGGAGCAAACCAATGCCATAGTGCGGGCAGAAGTCGACGCCCATTTTGGACCGAAACCGCCACCGCCGCCAAGGGAGAAAGTGCCTGTGGAAGTAGTTGACCACTTCATTCGTATGGCTCAACCACCAGCTCCTAAGCCTGTTGACACAGACTATGAGCGCCACATCAGGAAGTTACATCGACAACGTCTACAGAAGGAGGTGAGCTCGAGCTCGAGCAAACAACAAGCAGCTGTCAAAAAATGCGGGAAAACCGTTGCCCAGCTGGGAGAACAGGCGGCACAATCGATCCCCCCACTTGTTGTGCCGCCAACAACACGTGACAGTACGCGCGCCCAATATTATTGTGGCCAAACAGTTTATGTTCCCGAGGTGGGCGATGTGGTAATAACCCAGGAGCATATAATGCAGGCTGAAGAACTCAAGATCACTGTTGGACAACTCCTCGAGATCGAGGACATGCCTGTGATTACAGAGGAAATAAAACGGAAATATGTCCGGGGCCAACCTTTGGTCAAGCCAGAAGATTTCAAGAAGCTCCCAACGAGAATGTATGAATTGCATCAATGGTACATGGACATTACCAAGAGATCCGATCGAGAGTCCCTCATGGTGCAAGTCAAGAAGGATCATTACTACCATGAGAAACCTGTGACCGTTGAGTATTCTGAACTGTTTCAGTTATACAATCAAGACGCACTCGACAAATCTATCGTTAGTTGCTATTGTTTGTAAGTGATTTCTTTCTGTAATTTAAGTCTCAAGCTAGCTGTAGTGATCCTTTTGATCAATCATTACCTGTAATTATCCTCACTATATTCTTTTCTATGGTATTATGCAGGATGAAGATGTATGAAATTAGAAAAGGTGGACGCTATGGCATTGGGTTCATTGACCCAAACACCGTTAATTAATACACATGGAAAATAAACAAGCATTATGAAAAGCAGGTAGAGGACGGCATGCTAGAGTTCTTGAAGCGCCTCAAATACAATGAAGATATACTACTTCCTTACAACTTCTAGTGAGTCACACTTTCTTGTACTACAAATTCTCTGTTTTTGCCTACTAGCTAGCTACATGTTTTTGCTTACATATGCCCGCTTAATTAAGACATGCAAACGTGTGTGCATGCAGGTATCACTGGATCTTGTGTATCATTAAAGTTGACGCCAGAATAGTTGAAATACTAGACTCGCTACTCAAAGCAAATAGTGACTATAACATCTTGTTTGGGATAGTCAACAGGTAATTTCAATCATTATTAACTATATATCTCGGCCTATTTAGTTTGTCATTTCATGATATGAACTATTTAATAACCCCTTTATTCATTTTCTTTGTCGGCGGGCAGGGCTTGGGCTAGGTTCATCAGTGTCACGGAAGGCGAATGGAAACGACAGCTGAAATGGTTTCGACCCAAGGTAAGTAATTAAGTAGTACTAGCTAGCTAGCTAGCTGCCATCTCTTAATAAAGGCCCTGAAGCAGGCGCAGGGGACTGATCTGTGTGCATTCTGCTTTTGCGAGAACATTCACATGATGGCGTCCGAAAGGAGCAGATCTCAAAGACAGGAATGGGTATGCTTGTCAGAACACTATTCACAATTTTTACACCATTATCGATATCTAGTCACACAACTAATAAACATGCATATTGATCTCCTTCTTAACAGTTCAAAGAGGTGCGGGACAAGCTCCTAGAAACGGAGGGCGTAGAAGCACTTCAAGAGGAAATAGCGGGATTTTTGCTCGACCATGTCATAAATCTAAAGGGAGAATACTATTACCCGCTACCGCCCCCATCGACCAGGTCATGAACCACTTCCAATTGTCATCGTCCTCCGAAGGTACCAATTAGGCTAATGCCACTGGCTCCGAAGGCAACATGCATATGTAGGAGAAATTGTATATAGCTATACATGTGTGTATGTGTAAATTAATATGGTGGTTTGTGAGACATTGATGATATATATATGATTGGTTCTACTAGAAATTCTATATATATATATATATATATGCATAACATGTACAATGTGTAGTACCGTCAAATACCAGTAAACGAAAAAGAATTAAAATGGAAAACACAAAATTAAATGAAAAAGAAATCATAAAACCAAAAACCCCCCAAACATTTTAGTACCGGTTGGTGTTACCAACCGGTACTAAAGGGCTCCCGGCCCCCGGAGGTGGCTCGTGCCACGTGGTTGCCCTTTAGCACCGGTTCGTGCTGAACCGGTACTAAAGGGGGGGGGGCCTTTAGTTCCCAAACTTTAGTGCCGGTTCCTAAACCGGCACTAAAGGGCCTTACGAACCGATGCTATTGCCCGGTTCTGCACTAGTGATGTGTGTGTGTGTGTGTGTGTCTTTTTATCAAGGGTTCCCTAGTTGCATGTCAAGCATCCACTCGTAACTAGGGTCCCAAGTTGCATGTCGATAATCGACTCGCAACTAGGTGTGTGTGTTATTTTATCAAAGTGTCCCCAGGTGAATGTCAACCATCGACTCGCAACTAGGGTGTGTGTGTTTGTTTGAGAACCCCCAGTTACAAGTTGACCATCGACTCGCAACTAGTGGGGTATGTGTGTGTGTGTGTTTTATTCGTGGCCCCCTATTGCAAGTTGACCATCAACTCGCAACTACGGGGATGTGTGTGTGTGTGTGTGAAGGGTCCCTAATTGCATGTCGATAACCGACTTGCAACTAGGAGTGTTGTGTGTGTATGTCTATTTGTCAAGGGGTTCCTAGTTGCATGTCAAGCATCGACTCGCAACTAGGGTCCCAAGTTGAATGTCGATAATCGACCCGCAACTGGTGTGTGTGTGTGTGTTATTTTATCAAAGTGTCCCGAGTTGAATGTCAATCATCGACATGCAACTAGGGGGGTGTGTGTGTTTGTTGAGAACCCCCATTTTTAAGTTGACCATCGACTCGCAACTAGGGGGCGTATGTGTATGTGTGTGTGTCTGTTTTGTCGTTGCCCCCAGTTGCAAGACGACCATCGACTCAAAACTAGGGGGGAGTGTGTGTGTTTGTCGAGGGTCTCAAGTTGCAAGCCCACCATCGACTCGCAGCTATGGGGGAGTGTGTGTGTGTCTGTTTGTTGAGGGTTGCCATTTTTTCTTGTCGATAACCAAGGTGCAACTAGGGTGTGTGTGTGTGTGTGTCGAGGGTCCCCAAATGCATGTCGATAACCGACTTGCAACTAGAGGCGCGCGCGCGTGTGTGTGTGTCATGGGGTCCCAGTTGCATGTCAAGCATCGACTCGCAACTAGGGGTTGTGTGTTTTTTTGAGGACCCCTAGTTGTAATTTGCCCATCGACTCGCAACTAGGGTGTGTGTGTGTGTTTATTCGTGGACCCCAGTTGCAAGTTGACCATCAACTCGCAACTATGGGATGTGTGTGTGCGTGTGTCTACGGTCCGCAGTTGCAAGTTACCCAATCGACTCGCAACTAGGGTGTGTGTGTGTTTTAATCGTGGCCCTCAGTTGCAAGTCGACATCGACTCGCAACTAGGCTGTGTTAGTGTGTTTTGTCGTGGGTCCCTAGTTGCATGTCAATAACCGTCTCGAAACTAGAAGTGCATGCGTGTGTGTGTCTTTTTGTCAAGGGGCCCCCGGTTGCATCTCAACCATCGACTTGTAACTAGGGGGTGTGTGTGTTTGTTGAGGACCCCAAGTTGCAAGTTGCCCATCGACTCGCAACTAGGGATGTGTGTGTGTGTGTATTTTATTCGTGGCCCCCAGTTGCAAGTTGATCATCGACTCACAACTCGGGAGATGTGTGTGTGTGTGTGTGTGTGTCAAGGGTCCCCAATTGCATGTTGATAACCGGCTTGCAACTAGAGGTGTGTGTGTGTGTGTTTTTTTTGTCAAGGGGTCCCTAGTTGCATGTCAAGCATCGACTTGCAACTAGGGTCCCAAGTTGAATGTCGATAATCGACTCGCAACTGGGGTCTGTGTGTGTGTGTGTGTTATTTTATCAATGTGTCCCCAGTTGAATGTTAACCATCGTCTCGCAACTAAGGGGTGTGTGTGTGTTTGTTGAGAACCCCCAGTTGGAAGTTGACCATCGACTCGCAACTACGGGGGGGGGGGGGGCGCGGGTGGGGGGGTTTTTATTCGTCGCCCCCTATTGCAAGTTGACCATCAACTCGCAACTATGGGGATGTGTGTGCGTGCGTGCGTGTGTGTGTGTGTGTGTCGAGGGTCCCCAATTGCATGTTGATAACCGACTTGCAACTAGGAGTGTTGTGTGTGCGTGTCTATTTGTCAAGGGGTCCCTAGTTGCATGTCAAACATCGACTCGCAAATAGGGTCCCAAGTTGCATGTCGATAATCGACTCACAACCGGGGTTTGTGTGTCTGTGTTATTTTTATCTAGTGTCCCCAGTTGAATGTGAACCCTCAACTCACAACTAGGGGGTGTGTGTGTGTTTGTTGACAACCCCCAGTTGCAAGTTGACCATCGAGTCGCAACTAGGGGGGTACGTGTGTGTGTGTGTCGAGGGTCCCCAATTGCATGTCGATAACCGACTTGCAACTACGGGTGTTGTGTGTTTGTGCCTATTTGTCAAAGGGTCCGTAGTTGAATGTCAAGCATCGACTTGCAACTAGGGTCCCAAGTTGCATGTCGATAATCGACTCGCAACTGGGGTGTGTGTGTGTGTGTTATTTTATCAAAGTGTCCCCAGTTGAATGTCAACCATTGACTCGCAACTAGGGGTTGTGTGTGTGTATGTTTGTTGAGAACCCCCAGTTGCAAGTTCACCATCGACTCGCAACTAGGGGGGTACGTGTGTGTGTGTGTGTGGAGGGTCCCCAATTGCATGTCGATAACGGACTTGCAACTAGGAGTCATGTGTGTGTGTATTTGTAAAGGGTCCCTAGTTGCATGTCAAGCATCGACTCGTAACTAGGGGGTGTGTGTTTTGTTGAGGACCCCTAGTTGCAAGTTGCCCATCGGCTCGCAACTAGGTTGTGTGGGTGTTTATTCGTGGCCCCCAGTTGCAAGTAAACCATCAACTCGCAACTAGGTGTTGTGTGTGTGCGTGTGTCGAGGGTCCCCAGTTGCAAGTTACCCAATCGACTCGCAACTAGGGTGTGTGTGTGTGTGTTTTATTCGTGGCCCCCAGTTGCAAGTTGACATCGACTCGCAACAAGGGTGTGTGTGTGTGTGTGCGTGTGTTTTGTCGTGGGTCCCTAGGTGCATGTCAATAACCGAATCGCAACTAGAAGTGCGTTTGTGTGTGTCTTTTTGTCAAGGGGCCCCCATTTGCATCTCAACCACTGTGTTGTAACTAGGGGGTGTGTGTGTTTGTTGAGGAACCCTAGTTGCAAGTTGCCCATCGACTCAAAACTAGGGATGTGTGTGTGTATTTTAATCGTTGCCCCTAGTTGCAAGTTGACCATCGACTCGCAACTAGGGAGATGTGTGTCTGTGTGTGTCGAGGGTCCCCAATTGCATTTCGATAACCGACTTGCAACTAGAGGTGTGTGTGTGTGTCTTTTTGTCAAGGGGTCCCTAGTTGCATGTCAAGCATCCACTCGCAACTAGGGTTCCCAGTTCCATGTCAATAATTGACTCACAACTGGGTGTGTGTGTGTGAATATTATTTTATCAAAGTGTCCTCAGTTGAATGTCAACCATTGACTCGCACGTAGGGGGTGCGTGTGTTTGTTGAGATCCCCCAGTTGCAAGTTGACCATCGACTCGCAGCTAGGGGGGTACATGTGTGAGTGTGTTTTTTATTTGTGGCCCCCTATTGCAAGTTGACCATCAACTCACAACTACGGGGATGTGTGTGTGTGTGTGTGTCGAGGGTCCCCAATTGCATGTCGATAATCGACTTGCAACTAGGAGTGTTGTGTGTGTATGTCTATTTGTCAAGGGGTCCCTAGTTGCATGTCAAGAATCGACTCGCAACTAGGGTCCCAAGTTGCATGTAGATAATCATCTAGCAACCGGGGTGTGTGTGTGTTATTTTATCAATGTGTGCCCAGTTGAATGTCAACCGTCGACTCGCAACTAGGAGGGTGTGTGTGTTTGTTGAGAACCTCCAGTTGCAAGTTGACCATCGACTCGCAACTAGGGGGGTACATGTGTGTGTGTTTCATTCATGGCCCCCAGTTCCAAGCAAACCATCAACCCGCAACTACGAGGATGTGTGCGTGTGTGTGTGTGTCTAGGGTCCCCAATTGCATGTCGATAACCGACTTGCAACTAGGAGTGTTGTTTGTGTCTATTTGTCAAGGGGTCCCTAGTTGCATGTCAAGCATCTCACTCACAACTAGGGTCCCAAGTTGCATTTTAATAATCGACTCGCAACTGGGGTGTGTGTGTTATTTTATCAAAGTGTTCCCAGTTGAATGTCAACCATCGACTCGCAACTAGGAAGGTGTGTGTGTTTGTAGAGAACCCCCAGTTGCAAGTTGACCATCGACTCACAACTAGGGGGTACGTGTGTGTGTGTGTGTGTTTGATTCCTGGCCCCCAGTTGCAAGTTGACCATCAACTTGCAACTACGGGGATGTGTGAGTGTGTGTGTGTCGAGGGTCCCCAATTGCATGTCGATAACCGACTGTCGGCGTACAAAAAGAGGGGTACACTTTTTCTACCCCTATAACTGTGCACGGGCAGTCTGAGCCACGGGCACCACCACATTGAGCAAGGCAAGGGAGGTGAGCCAAGGTAAGACCGAAGCTCGAGAGAAGCAGAACGACGCCAAGACCAAGACCACAAAGAGCAAAGGAGACGAAGAGGACTCCCCCGGCAAGATCCTTGCCGGGAGGCGGTTTTAGCAAACCCGGCAAGACCCTTGCCGTGGCAGCTCGCCCCACACCTACGGAGCGAGTAACCCTTGAGTCCACTGCCCCCATGGGGTAAGGATTCGGGAGACATCCCCGTGGTGGCATGCAGATCTTTGTGAAGACATTCAAGATCAGATACACACTTTAGAAGATGATGATCCTCGGCGGGATCCCAGCCAGGGAGGACCACAAGGCCCCCGGCAAGAGCCTTGCCGGGGATGACAGCAGGCGCCACGGCAAGACCCTTGACGGAGCCCCGGAAAGGCCCTTGCCATGAACATCCGTAGGGCCACCATCAGGCCCACGCCAATCAGACCTCCACCGCTGTTCGCATGCAGCTGCCGACCCAACCAGCTGGGCAGGCTCCTGCGTGGCGGCATGTGGATCTTCGTGGAGACCCACCACTCTGCCACCTCAGCTGCCTGCCTGCCTACATGGCACCGCGGGCACCGCTGGCCAAGGCGCGTGTCGACGCAAGAGGGAGCGTGACGGATTAGACAGGGCTCTCCCCCGTCCCCGATAAAGCAAGGACACCTAAGTAAGACGCATTAAATGCGCCTTGTCATGTAATGCGAGGGATAACCTCGCATCAATGTACCCTTTCCACCTCCTGTGTGCCACTGTGACAACCCCTTTCCCTATAAAAGGAGGCCCAAGGCGACCAGGAGGGGGATTCGGCTTTTTGGAGCTCCTCACGCCCCATTGCTAGTTCAAGAACACAGACAAACAAACCACCAAAGCAGGAGTAGGGTTTTACGCATCCTCGCGGCCCGAACCTGGATAAGGAAACCGTGTGCTATATGTTTGATCCGATCTTCTCACGACCCCGCGCCCCGCAACCGTAGTAGGGATTCTTGTGATCCCATAGGTGTCGTTCCCATAGACATCTATGGCGCGCCAGGTAGGGGGCGCAGTTGCGAGAATCGGCTTTAGCAGTGAGCCCGACGCTCCTTCATCTCCGTGACCCTTGAAGAATAAAGGAGGCCAGTAGATCGACACTCGAGCGATCGCAAATAGAAGTTAAGTTGCACTAAACCCTTATTTGTGCTACCTTTCTTATTTGAGGTTATTCCCCCCACCCTGGAGATATCACGCCTTTGTATGAGGAACCTCCACGCAAGGGGGCTCTCCCACAATCGGCAATGCCCTTACCCTGTTTCGAGTCCGCTCAACAGCTCAAGCGGCTGCGTCGAGAATGGCAGAGTAACCTTCCGTGATCGACAACGCCCTCGATTCTGACTCGAGTCAAACTCGACAGTTCGAGCGGTCGCGTTCGGAACGGAAAGGTGGCTCGTCCGGCAGCACGCGTACCCGGCAGGCCATGGGGATCCGTCCCCAAAACGCCGCTAGGGGCTTTCGCGCCGGCGAGCCTACCCAATCGGCATAGGGCACCCATACAAAGAGGAGTTGAACGGGGAAATAACATGCATGAAAATTAAGAATAGTTCAGAGTTATATTACATCACATCATAGCTACAGTTCTAACTAAAGATAAAATTTGTCTTGGTCGGGAACCCGCAGCGGCGAAGAAGAACGGGATGCCTAGTCCTGGCGCTGGCCTTCCACCCTCTTGGTTTCGTCGATGCAGTCGGTGATGGGCTTGATGCGCTCCTTGAGCACCGTGAGGTCAACACCATCCGGCAAGTTCTTCATCGCGGCCGCGAAGTCATGGTCGGGATTCCAGTGCGCCACCTTGGTGAGGACCTTGGTCACGACCCTCCGGCAAAGTCGCCGGGCCTCCTCGGCCAGTGTGGCCGTCCTGTTGGAGTGAAGATAGGCCAAGGCTCCGAGGACGCCCTCGAAGAACTGGGTCAGCTTGGCATTGACGGTCCTGCTGCGCTCAGGGGCATACCTCACGTTTGGCATCCCCATGATGGCCAATTGCGAGGTGACCCTGCCAGCAATGACCTCCAGATGGCTGATCCACCTGTTCTCGCCCACCACATATTCCTGGTAGGAGACGGCCTCATTTGCCCGCAGCCGCTTCTCCTCCTCCAGGCTCCTGGTCAAGGTCTCCTCCCGAGCCCTGCTCTCCGACCACAGCTTCTCGAGATCCTCCAGCTTCAGCTTGAGGTCTCTGATGGAATTCCGCGCCTCGGAAAGCTCCCTAGTCCTGCTGATGACCGCTCCTTGCGCCTCTACCAAGGCGAGGTTGAGCATGCTCTTCTCGCTGGACAGGTTGAGGGCCGCGGCCTCTTCGGCAATATCTCCAACAACAGTGTCCACGTCCTCCATGTCTGTTGAAGGAGGGCCTGGGCAGCAACGGGAGCAATGAAGCCAAGAAAAGAATAAGGGAAAAATAGAGACGAAGGACAGGCGACTCACCAGAGCCAGGATGTGAAGCAGGAGTCCCCTCTCCACCAGTGCCCAAGTTCCTCCAGGGGTGTGGGCTCCGTGCCTGATGCCCTTGCCGAGGATGCCCCCCGCGGCGGCTTAGTCGATGGGGGTGGTGTGTGTTGGGGAACGTAGAAGAAATTCAAAATTTTCCTACGTGTCACCAAGATCTATCTATGGAGAAACCTGCAACGAGGGGAAGGAGAGTGCATCTACATACCCTTGTAGATCGCTAAGCGGAAGCGTTCAAGAGAACGGGGTTGAAGGAGTCGTACTCGTCGTGATCCAAATCACCGGAGATCCTAGTGCCGAACGGACGGCACCTCCGCGTTCAACACACGTACAACCCGATGACTTCCCCCATGCCTTGATCCAGCAAGTAGAGAGGGAGAGGTTGAGGAAGACTCCATCCAGCAGCAGCACAACGGCGTGGTGGTGGTGGAGGAGCGTGGTACTCCAGCAGGGCTTCGCCAAGCACCGCAAGAGACGAGGAGGGAAGACGTAGGGCTACGCCAGGGAGAGATCAAATCATGTGTGTTACAACCCTCATAACCTCAAGTATATATAGGGGAAGGGGAGGGGCTGCGCCCCCACCTAGGGTTCCCTCCCTAGGGGTGGCGGCAGCCCCCAAAAACCCATCTAGGGTGCGGCCAGGTGGAGGGGGAGAGGGAGGCGCACCAGGATGGGCCTTAGGGCCCATCTGCCCTAGGGTTTGCCCCCTTTCCCTCTTCCTTGAGCCTTGGGCCTTGGTGGGGGGGCGCACCAGCCCACATGGGGCTGGTCCCCTCCCACACTTGGCCCATGCAGCCCTCCGGGGCTGGTGGCCCCACTTGGTGGACCCTCGGGACACTCCCGGTGGTCCCGGTACGTTACCGATAAACCCCGAAACTTTTCCGGTGACCAAAACAGGACTTCCCATATATAAATCTTTACCTCCGGACCATTCCGGAACTCCTCGTGACGTCTGATATCTCATCCGAGACTCCGAACAACATTCGGTAACCACATACAAACTTCCTTTATAACCCTAGCGTCATCGAACCTTAAGTGTGTAGACCCTACGGGTTCGGGAACCATGCAGACATGACCGAGACGTTCTCCGGTCAATAACTAACAGCGGGATCTGGATACCCATGTTGGCTCCCACATGCTCCACGATGATCTCATCGGATGAACCACGATGTCAAGGACTTAATCAATCCCGTATACAATTCCCTTTGTCTATCGGTACGATACTTGCCCGAGATTCGATCGTCGGTATCCCGATATCTTGTTCAATCTCGTTACCGGCAAGTCTCTTTACTCGTTCCGTAACACATCATCCCGTGATCAACTCCTTGATCACATTGTGCACATTATGATGATGTCCTACCGAGTGGGCCCAGAGATACCTCTCCATCACACGGAGTGATAAATCCCAGTCTCGATTCGTGCCAACCCAACAGACACTATCGGAGATACCTGTAGTGTACCTTTATAGCCACCCAGTTATGTTGTGATGTTTGGCACACCCAAAGCACTCCTACGGTATCCGGGAGTTGCACAATCTCATGGTCTAAGGAAATGATACTTGACATTAGAAAAGCTTTAGCATATGAACTACACGATCTTTGTGCTAGGCTTAGGATTGGGTCCTGTCCATCACATCATTCTCCTAATGATGTGATCCCGTTATCATCGACATCCAATGTCCATGGTCAGGAAACCGTAACCATCTATTGATCAACGAGCTAGTCAACTAGAGGCTTACTAGGGACATGGTGTTGTCTATGTATCCACACATGTATCTGAGTTTCCTATCAATACAATTCTAGCATGGATAATAAACGATTATCATGAATAAGGAAATATAATGATAACCAATTTATTATTGCCTCTAGGGCATATTTCCATCAGTCTCCCACTTGCACTAGAGTCAATAATCTAGTTCACATCGCCATGTGATTAACACTCACAGGTCACATCCCCATATGACTAACACCCAAAGAGTTTACTAGAGTCAATAATCTAGTTCACATTACCATGTGATTAACACTCGATGAGTTCTGGGTTTGATCATGTTATGCTTGTGAGAGATGTTATAGTCAACGGGTCTGCAACATTCAGATCCGTATGTACTTCGCAAATTTCTATGTCATCTTGTAGATGCAACTACTACGCTACATTTGGAGCTATTCCAAATAACTGTTCTACTATACGAATCCAGTTTACTACTCAGAATAATCTGGATTAGTGTCAAAGTTTGCATCGGCGTAACCCTTTACGACGAACTCTTTTACCACCTCTATAATAGAGAAAATTCCTTAGTCCACTAGTTACTAAGGATAACTTTGACGGCTGTCCTGTGATCCATTCTTGGATCACTCTTGTACCCCTTGACTGACTCATGGCAAGGCACACTTCAGGTGCGGTACACGGCATAGCATACTGTAGAGCCTACGTCTAAAGCATAGGGGATGACCTTCGTGCTTTCTCTCTATTTTGCCGCGGTCAGGTTTCGAGTCTTACTCAATGTTCACACCTTATAACACAGCCAAGAACTCCTTCTTTGCCGATCCATTTTGAACTCCTTCAAAATCTTGTCACGGTATGTATTCATTTGAAAGTACTATTAAGCGTTTTGATCTATCCTTATAGATCTTAATGCTCAATACTCAAGTAGCCTAATCCAGGTTTTCCATTGAAAAACACTTTTCAAATAACTCTGCATGCTTTCCAGAAATTCCACATCATTTCTGATCAAAAATATGTCAACAACATATACTCACCAGAAATTCTATAGTGATCCCACTCACCCTTTTGGAAATACAAGTTTCTCATAAACTTTTATACACCCAAAATCTTTGATCATCTCATCAAAGCATACATTCCAACTCCGAGATGCTTACTCCAGTCCTCAGAAGGATTGCTGGAGCTTTGCATACTTATTAGCATCTTTCAGGATTGACAAAACCTTCCGGTTGTATCACATACAACCTTTCCTCACAAAATAGTCGAGGAAACAATGTTTTGACATCCTATCTGCAAGATTTCATAAATAATGCAATAATCGCTAACATAATTCCAACAGACTCTTAGCATTGCTACGAGTGAGAAAGTCTCATCATAGTCAACTCCTTAAACTTGTCGGAAAACATCTTAACGACAAGTCGAGCTTTCTTAATGGTGATACTTACCATCATTGTCCGTCTTCCTTTTAAAATCCATATGTACCTAACAGCCTTACGACCATCAAGTAGTTCTTCCAAAGTCTAAACTTTGTTTTCATATATGGATCCTCTCTCGGATTATATGGCCTCGAGCCATTTATGAGAATCTAGGCCCACCACCGCTTCTCCATAGCTCGTAGGTTCATTGTTGTCTAGCAACATGACTTCCAAGACAGTATTACGTACCACTTTGAAGTAGCACGCATCCTTGTCATCCCACGAGGTTTGGTAGTGACTTGATCTGAAGTTTCATGATCACTATCATAAGCTTCCACTTCAATTGGTGTAGGTGCCACAGGAACAACTTCCTGTGCCCTGCCACACACTAGTTGAAGAGACGGTTTAATAACCTCATCAAGTCTCCACCATCCTCCCACTCAATTCTTTCGAAAGAAACTTTTCCTCGAGAAAGGACCCGATTCTAGAAACAATCCCTTATTGCTTTCGGATCTGAGACATGAGGTATACCCAACTGTTTTGGGTGTCCTATGAAGATGCATTTATCCGCTTTGGGTTCGAGCTTATCAGCCTGAAACTTTTTCACATAAGCGTCGCAGCCCCAAACTTTTAAGAAATGACAGCTTAGGTTTCTCTAAACCATAGTTCATACGGTGTCATCTCATCGGAATTACGTGGTGCCCCTTTTAAAGTGAATGTGGTTGTCTCTAATGCCTAACCCATAAACTATTGTGGTAATTCGATAAGAGACATCATGGTATGCATCATATCCAATAGGGTGCGGTTATGATGTTCGGACATACCATCACACTATGGTGTTCCAGGCTGTATCAGTTGTGAAACAATTTCCACAATGTCTTAATTCTGTGCCAAACTCGTAATACAGATATTCATCTCTATGATCACATCATAGATATTTTATCCTCTTGTCACGACGATCTTTCAACTTCACCCTGAAATTACTTGAACCTTTCAATAATTTAGACTCGTGATTCATCAAGTAAATATACACAACATCTACTCAAATCATCTGTGAAGTAAGAACATAACGATATCCACTACACGCCTCAGCACTCATTGGACTGCATACATCAAAATGTATTACTTCCAACAAGCTGCTTTCTAGTTCCATTTTACTGAAAACGAGGCTTTCAGTCATCTTGCCCATGTGGTATGGTTTGCATGTCTCAAGTTATTCAAAATCAAGTGAGTCCAAACGGTCCATTTGCATGGAGTTTCTTCATGCATATACACCAATAGACATGGTTCGCATGTCTCAAACTTTTCAAAATGAGTGAGCCCAAAGATCCATCAACATGGAGCTTCTTCATGCGTTTTATACCGATATGACTTACGTGGAAGTGCCACAAGTAGGTGGTACTATCATTACTATCTTATATCTTTTGGCATGAACATGTGTATCACTACGATCGAGATTCAATAAACCATTCATTTTAGGTGCAAGACCATTGAAGGTATTATTCAAATAAACAGAGTAGCCATTATTCTCCTTAAATGAATAACCGTATTGCGATAGACATAATCCAATCACGTCTATGCTCAACACAAACACCAAATAACAATTATTTAGGTTTAACACCAATCTCGATGGTAGCGGGAGCGTGCGATGCTTGATCATATCAACATTGGAAACACTTCCAACACATATCGTCAGCTCACCTTTAGCTAGTCTCCGTTTATTCCGTAGCTTTTATTTCGAGTTACTAACACTTAGCAACCGAACCGGTATCTAATACCCTGGTGCTACTAGGAGTACTAGTAAAGTACACATCAACACAATGTATATCCAATATACTTCTATCGACCTTGCCAGCCTTCTAATCTATCAAGTATCTAGGGTAATTCTGCTCCAGTGGCTATTCCCCTTTTTTTACAGAAGCACTTAGTCTCGGGTTTGGGTTCAACCTTGGGTTTCTTCACTAGAGCAGCAGCTGAATTGTCGTTTCATGAAGTATCCCTTTTTTTCCCTTGCCCTTCTTGAAACTAGTGGTTTCACCAACCATCAACAATTGATGCTCCCTTTTGATTTCTACTTTTGCGGTGTCAAACATCGCGAATATCTCAAGGATCATCATATATGTCCCTGATATATTATAGTTCATCACGAAGCTCTAGCAGCTTGGTGGTAATGACTTCGGAGAAACATCACTATCTCATCTGGAAGATAAACTCCCACTCGATTCAAATGATTGTTGTACTCAGACAATCTGAGCGCAAGCTCAACAATTGAGCTTTTCTCCCTTAGTTTGCAGGCTAAGAAAATCGTCGGAGGTCTTATACCTCTTGACGTGGGCACGAGCCTGAAATCCCAATTTCATCCCTCGAAACATCTCATATGTTCCGCGACGTTTCAAAACGTCTTCGGCCCCTCAACTCTAAACCGTTTAACTGAACTATCACGTAGTTATCAAAAATGTGTATGTCAGATGTTCGCAACGTCCACAGACGACGTTCGAGGTTCAGCACACTGAGCGGTGCATTAAGGACATAAGCCTTCTATGAAGCAATGAGGACAATCCTCAGTTTACGGACCTAGTCCGCATAATTGCTACTATCAACTTTCAACTAAATTTTCTCTAGGAACATATCTAAACAGTAGAACTGAAGCGTGTGCTACGACATAATTTGCGAAGACCTTTTTGACTATGTGCAGGATAATTAAGTTCATCTTATGAACTCCCACTCAGATAGACATCCCTCTAGTCATCTAAGTGATTACATGATCCGAGTCAACTAGGCCGTGTCCGATCATCACGTGAGACGGACTAGTCAACATCGCTGAACATCTTCATGTTGATCGTATCTACCATACGACTCATGCTCGACCTTTCGGTCTCTTGTGTTCCGAGGCCATGTCTGTACATGCTAGGCTCGTCAAGTTAACCTAAGTGTTTCGCATGTGTTCCGAGGCCATGTCTGTACATGCTAGGCTCGTCAACACCCGTTGTATTCGAACGTAAGAATGTATCACACCCGATCATCACGTGGTGCTTCGAAACGACGAACTTTCGCAACGGTGCACAGTTAGGGGGAACACTTTCTTGAAATTTTAATGAGGGATCATCTTATTTACTACCGTCGTTCTAAGAAAATAAGATGTATAAACATGATAAACATCACATGCAGTCAAAAAGTGACATGATATGGCCAATATCATATTGCTCCTTTTGATCTCCATCTTGGGGCTCCATGATGATCATCGTCACCGGCATGACACCATGATCTCCATCATCATGATCTCCATCATCGTGTCTTCATGAAGTTGTCTCGCCAACTATTACTTCTACTACTACAGCTAACGGTTAGCAATAAAGTAAAGTAATTACATGACGTTTATGTTGACACGCAGGTCATAAATAAATTAAGAAAACTCCTATGGCTCCTGCCGGTTGTCATACTCATCGACATGCAAGTCGTGATTCCTATTACAAGAACATGATCATCTCATACATCACATATATCATTCATCACATCCTTTGTCCATATCACATCACATAGCATACCCTGCAAAAACAAGTTAGACGTCCTCTAATTGTTTTTGCATGTTTTACGTGGCTGCTATGGGTTTCTAGCAAGAACGTTTCTTACCTACGCAAAAACCACAACGTGATATGCCAATTGCTATTTACCCTTCATAAGGACCCTTTTCATTGAATCCGATCCGTCTAAAGTGGGAGAGACAGACACCCGCCAACCACCTTATGCAACTAGTCCATGTCAGTCGGTGGAACCGGTCTCACGTAAGCGTACGTGTAAGGTTGGTCCGGGCCGCTTCATCCCACAATGCCGCCGAATCAAGATTGGACTAGTAATGGTAAGCATATTGAACAAAATCAACGCCCACAACTACTTTGTGTTCTACTCGTGCATAGTAACTATGCATAGACCTAGCTCATGATGCCACTGTTGGGGAACGTAGCAGAAATTCAAAATTTTCCTACGTGTCACCAAGATCTATCTATGGAGAAACCTGCAACGAGGGGAAGGAGAGTGCATCTACATACCCTTGTAGATCGCTAAGCGGAAGCGTTCAAGAGAACGGGGTTGAAGGAGTCGTACTCGTCATGATCCAAATCACCGGAGATCCTAGTGCCGAACGGACGGCACCTCCGCGTTCAACACACGTACAGCCCGATGACGTCTCCCATGCCTTGATCCAGCAAGGAGAGAGGGAGAGGTTGAGGAAGACTCCATCCAGCAGCAACACAACGGCATGGTGGTGGTGGAGGAGCGTGGTAATCCAGCAGGGCTTCGCCAAGCACCGCAAGAGACGAGGAGGGAAGAGGTAGGGCTGCGGCAGGGAGAGATAAAATCATGTGTGTTACAACCCTCATAACCTCAAGTATATATAGGGGAAGGGGAGGGGCTACGCCCCCACCTAGGGTTCCCTCCCTAGGGGTGGCGGCAGCCCCCAAAAACCCATCTAGGGTGCGGCCAGGTGGAGGGGGAGAGGGAGGCGCACCAGGATGGGCCTTAGGGCCCATCTGCCCTAGGGTTTGCCCCCTTTCCCTCTTCCTTGAGCCTTGGGCCTTGGTGGGGGGGCGCACCAGCCCACCTGGGGCTGGTCCCCTCCCACACTTGGCCCATGCAGCCCTCCGGGGCTGGTGGCCCCACTTGGTGGACCCCCGGGACCCTCCCGGTGGTCCCGGTACGTTACCGATAAACCCCGAAACTTTTCCGGTGACCAAAACAGGACTTCCCATATATAAATCTTTACCTCCGGACCATTCCGGAACTCCTCGTGACGTCCAAGATCTCATCCGGGACTGCGAACAACATTCGATAACCACATACAAACTTCCTTTATAACCCTAGCGTCATCGAACCTTAAGTGCGTAGACCCTACGGGTTCGGGAACCATACAGACATGACCGAGACGTTCTCCGGTCAATAACTAACAGCGGGATCTGGATACCCATGTTGGCTCCCACATGCTCCACGATGATCTGATCGGATGAACCACGATGTCAAGGACTTAATCAATCCCGAATACAATTCCCTTTATCTATCGGTACGATACTTGCCCGAGATTCGATCGTCGGTATCCCGATTCCTTGTTCAATCTCGTTACCGGCAAGTCTCTTTACTCGTTCCGTAACACATCATCCCGTGATCAACTCCTTGATCACATTGTGCACATTATGATGATGTCCTACCGAGTGGGCCCAGAGATACCTCTCCGTCACACGGAGTGACAAATCCCAGTCTCGATTCGTGCCAACCCAACAGACACTATCGGAGATACCTGTAGTGTACCTTTATAGCCACCCAGTTATGTTGTGACGTTTGGCACACCCAAAGCACTCCTACGGTATCTGGGAGTTGCACAATATCATGGTCTAAGGAAATGATACTTGACATTAGAAAAGCTTTAGCATACGAACTACACGATCTTTGTGCTAGGCTTAGGATTGGGTCTTGTCCATCACATCATTCTCCTAATGATGTGATCCCGTTATCAATGACATCCAATGTCCATGGTTAGGAAACCGTAACCATCCATTGATCAACGAGCTAGTCAACTAGAGGCTTACTAGGGACATGGTGTTGTCTATGTATCCACACATGTATCTGAGTTTCCTATCAATACCATTCTAGCATGGATAATAAACGATTATCATGAACAAGGAAATATAATAATAATCAATTTATTATTGCCTCTAGGGCATATTTCCAATAGTGTGTTAGGAGTAGCCCTCTGTGGCTCCTACTGCTGCCGCTCCCCTCCTACAAACCCGGCAAGGTCAGCGACATAGCATCGAGCGCCTACCACATGTCGAGTAAGAAGAGGGTGATGAACTTACGCTGGGGGCTGCGCCGGGGGCTGCTGTCCGGGCTGCTCAGCACCACCAGTGGTGTCTTTGAAGCCCCAGCCTGGGACTAGCTGCTCGCCGAGGTCCTCGCCCTCTTCACCCTCTGGGCCAACGTCTCTGCCTCCCTGCAAAAGCAAAAATGGATCAAGACAAGCGGCCCAACTCGGTGAAATGGAAATGACAGTAAGGAACGGAGTACTTACTCGTCATCCGTCTCCTCCTCTTCCACCAGTTTCATTTTCCTCTCCGGGCTGAGAGGCCCGAGATCAAAAGGGAGCTCCACATCATCATCCGAGTCGACGCCTGCCGGAGGAGGCGAAGAAGGCGGTGGGGTTTGTGTGCGCCCAGATGAGGAAGGGGCTGTCGCCTTCTTCTTCTCAGCAGCCTTCGTCAGCCTCTTCGCTGCCGAGGCCCTCGTGTGACGCCCGGACCCCTCCAGGGTTAATTGAGGCCGCGTAGCCCTGCCGGGCCAGACCGGCTCGCCGGAGCCAAACCGCCGCAGGACTCGCCCTCTTCCCCTGGCTGGCGTCGAGCCCGCCACCACGCCCTCCTCCGACGACGACAATTCGGCCGCGTCCTCGACAAGCGGAACTCTGGTGTCGGCGCTGCTGGCCTCCTCGGTGGCCGCCGCCCACAGGGTGAACTGCTCCTCCTCCGCAGCCGTTGCGGCCTTGTCCTCCACGCCCCCGGCGCCGCCGGCCTCCATGGCGAGCTGTGCCTCCCTCGCCCTGGTGGCTATGTAGTCCAGCTTTGCCTGGGTGGTGTCCATGACTAGCCACCGATTGGCGTCAGCATTGACGTACACCTCAATCAAGGTGTCAAAGAATTGCTATACATCTGCGTCCGTCGGCTCCCTCCAGCTCGGGACGGGGCCGTGCGCGTTGCAGTCCGGCATCATGGCGATGATCTCGGACCGGCGTGAATTATTGCACAACGGGACCACCCCCGCTGGCAACATGAAAAACGGCCCCTTGGCAGCCTTGCCGGCCTTTATGGCAACCCTTGCAGCCTTGCCAGTCAGCTCGACCTCGCCGTCGCGACCCACATCCAGCTGAAAGAGCCGCTGGCAGAAGTGGGCATGCGCCATCACCGTGAAGTTGTGGTCAAGGCCAGGGCAGAGCCGCATAATGTCAGCCGGATTCGTAATAAGCCAGGTTGGCCTCCCCTTATTGTGCAACGGGGCGATCCGGCGGCGAATAAAGTCCGCCCCGATCATCTCAAGGGTGAGCCCAGCCCGGGTCAGCCGAAGAATCCTGGTGGTGGCGACAGTAAGCCTCCCATCGGCAGCGTCGACAGCACCCCAATCGCTGCCGCAGACCGGCGGCACTCGGCGGACCTTGCAAAATTCCGGCGGGTCTTCGTCCTCAATCCAGGACCACCGGTCACGCCATTCCTCCCACCTCTCCTTCACCACACCGTCCGGGTACGCCTCCTTGGATCTTGGGATCCAGGTGACGCAACCAGAGACGGCACCTCCCATCTGGATTCGAGGATAGAAATAATGGCGGAAGAGCGCCGTGTTGGGCTGCACCCCGGCGAAGCCCTCACAGATATGCACAAAGAAAGACATGCACGCCACCGCATTCGTTGTAAAATCCAAGAGGCAAAAACCGAAGGTGTGCATAATGTCACAGAAGAAATCGGAGAAAGGGGGGCATAACCCGCAAGAAAAGTAATCAACGAAGAAGGGGTACCGACATGGGGCAGGATGAGCACAAGCGGCAGGAATGACGCGCGTCGCCGGGTGTCCCGAATCCTCTCCCCCCGTCTTCACTCCCCATAGGGGCTTGAAGGAGGCCCGGAGCTCATGAGCATCAACCGTCGAGGGGAAGAAGAAGGCAGACTTCGTGCGGTCCCCCAACAGCGCGCTCTCCGGTGGCTCCACGGTCCCGGAGCCCTTAGCCACCCCCTTGCCCTTGGCGGATTTGGGCGCCATGTCGGCCGAGAGGGAGGGGGGTGGCAAAGCAGCGACGGCGGGCGACGAAGAAAGCTTAGGAAGGAAGGAAGAGAGGGAACGGCGGCTCTGAGATTGGAAAACGCACAAGGGAAGAGGAGAAAGTGAGCGGTGTGCCCACGGTTATTCCTTCTTATGGGGGGAAACGCGGGCCGCCTCCTTTCACACTAATTGTGATGTGACGCATGCCCGCGGAAAGCAACCGCACGCATGCCGCCCACGTCACACACGCCTCCCCATGCGCAGGAAGCGTGGGAAGCGCAGCGCATGAAGAGACTTATCGCGGTAAAAACCACCCCGCCTGCCCGCGCACCATTTTTGGGCCTAGCCCAACGACGCGATTGCACTTACGTGTGGCCCAGGCCCGGGGCCTCCTGTCGGTGTACAAAAAGAGGGGTACACTTTTTGTACCCCTATAACTATGCACGGGCAGTCTGGGCCACGGGCACCACCACAATGAGCAAGGCAAGGGAGGTGAGCCAAGGTAAGACCAAAGCTTGAGAGAAGCAGAATGACGCCAGGGCCAAGACCACAAAGAGCAAAGGAGACAAAGCGGACTCCCCCGGCAAGATCCTTGCCGGGAGGCGGTTTTAGCAAACCCAGCAAGACCCTTGCCGTGGCAGCTCGCCCCACACCTACGGAGCGAGTCACCCTTGAGTCCACTGCCCCCATGGGGCAAGGATTCGGGAGACATCCCCGTGGTGGCATGCAGATCTTTGTGAAGACATTCAAGATCAGATACACAGTTTAGAAGATGATGATCCTCAGGGGGATCCCAGCCAGGGAGGACCACAAGGCCCCCGGCAAGAGCCTTGCCGGGGATGACAGCAGGCGCCACGGCAAGACCCTTGCCGGGGCCCCGGCAAGGCCCTTGCCATGAACACCGTAGGGCCACCATCAGGCCCACACCAATCAGACCTCCACCACCGTTTGCATGCAGCTGCCAACACAACCAGCTGGGCAGGCACCTGCATGGCGGCATGCGGATCTTCGTGGAGACCCACCACTGCGCCACCTCAGCTGCCTGCCTGCCTACATGGCACCGCGGGCACCTTGTCATGTAATGCGAGGGATAACCTCGCATCCCTGTACCCTTTCCACCTCATCTGTGCCACTGTGGCAACCCCTTTCCCTATAAAAGGAGGCCCAAGGCGATCAGGAGGGGGATTCGGCTTTTTGGAGCTCCTCACGCTCCATTGCTAGTTCAAGAACATAGATAAACAAACCACCAAAGCAGGAGTAGGGTTTTATGCATCCTCGCGGCCCGAACCTGGATAAGGATTCCGTGTGCTATCTGTTTGATCCGCACTTCTCACGACCCCACGCCCCGCAACCGTAGTAGGCATTCTTGTGATCCCATAGGTGTCGTTCCCATCGACACCGACTTGCAACTAGGAGTCGTGTGTGTGTGTGTGTGTGTGTGTCTATTTGTCAAGGGGTCCCTAGTTGCATGTCAAGCATTGACTCGCAACTAGGGGGGGGTGTATTTTGTTGAGGACCCCTAGTTGCAAGTTGCCCATCGACTCGCTACTAGGGTGTGTGTGTTTGTGTGTGTGTGTTTATTCGTGGCACCCAGTTGCAAGTTGACCATCAACTCGCAACTAGGGGATGTGTGTGTGCGTGTGTCGAGGGTCCCTAGTTGCAAGTTACCCAATCGACTCGCAACTAGTGTGTGTGTGTGTGTGTGTTTTATTCGTGGCCCCTAGTTGCAAGTTCACGTCGACTCGCAACTAGGGTGTGTGTGTGTGTGTGTTATTTCCGTGGCCCCCAGTTGCAAGTTGACATCGACTCGCAACTAGGGTATGTGTGTGTGTGTGTGTTTTGTCGTGGGTCCCTTGTTGCATGTCAATAAATAACTCACAACTAGAAGTGCGTGCGTGTGTCTGTCTTTTTGTCAAGGGGCACCTATTTGCATCTCAACCACCGACTTGTAACTAGGGTGTGTGTGTGTTTGTTGAGGACCCCTAGTTGCAAGTTGCCCATCGACTCGCAACTAGGGATGTGTGTGTGTCTTTTATTCGTGGCCCCTAGTTGCAAGTTTACCATCGATTCGCAACTAGGGAGATGTGTGTATGTGTCGAGGGTCCCCAATTGCATGTCGATAACTGACTTGCAACTAAAGATGTGTGTGTGTGTGTGTATTTTTGTCAAGGGGTCCCTAGTTGCATGTCAAGCATCGACTCGGAACTAGGGTCCCCTGTTGCATGTAGATAATTGACTCGCAACAGGTGTGTGTGTGTGTGTGTGTTTCTTTATCAAAGTGTCCCCAGCTGATTGTCAACCATTGACTCGCAACTAGGGGGGTGTGTGTTTGTTGAGAACCCCCAGTTGCAAGTTGACCATCGACTCGCAACTAGGGGGTACGTGTGTGTGTGTGTGTTTTATTCGTGGACCCCTATTGCAAGTTGACCATCAACTCTCAACTACGGTGATGTGTGTGTGTGTCGAGGGTCCCCAATAGCATGTCGATAACCGACTTGCAACTAGGAGTGTTGTGTGTGTATGTCTATTTGTCAAGGGGGCCCTAGTTGCATGTCAAGCATCAACTCGCAACTAGGGTCCCAAGTTGCATGTCGATAATCGACTAGCAACTAGGGTGTGTGTGTGATACGTCCATTTTGCATCATGCTTTCATATCGATAGTTATTGCATTATGGGATGTTACTACATGATATGTCACAATACTTATACCTATTCTCTCTTATTTTGCAAGGTTTACATAAGGAGGGAGAATGTCGGCAGCTAGAATTCTGGGCTGGAAAAGGAGCAAATATGAGAGACCTATTCTGCACATCTCCAAAAGTCCTGAAACTCCACAAAAGTCATTTTTGCAAAATATAATAAGTATTGAGCGGAAGAAGTACACTAGAGGGGGACCCACTTGTCCACGACGGTGGGGGGCGCGCCCCCCTGCCTTGTGGGCCCCCCGTTGGCTCTCCGATGGCCATCTTCTGCTATATGAGGTCTTTTGTCGAGGAAAAAATCATAAGCAACCTTTCAGGACGAGACTCCGCCGCCACGAGGCGGAACCTTGGAGGAACCAATCTAGGGCTCCGGCGGAGCTGTTCTGCCGGGGACACATCCCTCCGGGAGGGGAAATCATCGCCATCGTCATCGCCAACGTTCCTCTTATCAAGAGAGGGCAATCGCCATCAACATATTCACCAACACAATCTTCTCTCAAAACCCTAGTTCATCTCTTGTATCCAATTCTTGTCTCCAAGTCCGGGATTGGTACTAGTGGGTTGCTAGTAGTGTTGATTACTCCTTGTAGTTGATGCTAGTTGGTTTATTTGGTGGAAGATTATATGTTCTGATCCTATATGCATATTAATACCCCTCTGATTATGAATATGAATATGCTTTGTGAGTAGTTATGTTTGTTGCTGAGGACATGGGAGAAGTCTTGCTATTAGTAGTCATGTGAATTTGGTATTCGTTCGATATTTTGATGAGATGTATGTTGTCTAGCCTCTAGTGGTGTTATGTGAACGTCGACTACATAACACTTCACCATTATTTGGGCCTAGAGGAAGGCATTGGGAAGTAATAAGTAGATGATGGGTTGCTAGAGTGACAGAAGCTTCAACCCTAGTTTATGCGTTGCTTTGTAAGGGGCTGATTTGGACCCATATCACTACTAGGAAAAGGCCTACTAATGGTGCACCTAATTTGGCCATTAATGGCGCATTAGTGGTGCGCCATTAGTGCCACGCCATCAGTATATTTTACTAATGGCGCACCACTGGTGCGCCATTAGTATCTGGTATACTAATGGCGCACCTCAGATGCGCCATTAGTATATACAACAGTGCGCCATTAGTATGCCTCCCAGGGGGCCATGTATACCCAGGTGCTTTGGCATACTAATGGCGCACAACAACAAGACGCGCCATTAGTAACTTCGGCATACTAATGGCGCACTGTTTAATGATGCGCCATTAGTATCCTTTGGCATACTAATGGCGCACTGTGATGTGATGCGCCATTAGTATGAATATTAGGTTTTTTTTATTTTTTATTTTTCTGTTTTTTGCACAGGTTACAAAATGTATAATTGGACAAAATATAGATAGCACACATCAACAACAGATTCATCGAATACAATAGAAGATTAGTCTCTGAATACAATTCATCATATTAGTCTCCGAATACAATTCATCATATTGGTCTCCGAATTGAAAAGACCGAACAAAGATAGAACATTATATTACAAGTCTCGAGACCGCGAGTAGCAAGTTTATCTTCACATTACAAGTCGATATCGATCATCTAAAATACCATCACATAGAAGAGAGTTGCGGTCATCACGATGAAACTCGTCTTCATCCGGTTCCTCTAGCGCTCCCTCCCCTCTCCCGCTAGATAGCGGGTGTATCTAGATTCGGCCTCGGCCCTAGTGGTGTACCCTTTGTAACTGTTACCGCTGAATCGGTGAACCTGTCTCCGACACTCCTCCTAGTCGTCGTAGACTCCGGGAACCTTACCCTTGTACACGACATACGACGGCATCGCTATGCAGTAGCCAAACGAAACGTTAGTACCAATTCACAGACAATACATAAGCAATATATAAGTATGCAACAGAACGATCGGAAGAGAAAAGCAAGACATTAATAGCATTGATTACATCTAAGTTGAACGACTCTCGAAACCAAAGAGACATACTACAAGTTCATTAAAGTTTAATTACAACATGAGCCAATCGATGTTTCAGAACTAGACACAGCATCACTGCTTTCGACTCGACTCAAGGGACCGGAGCGTGGATGAAGCCGCCGTCTATCGTAGTCATGAAATAACGGTCATTGTCAGCCTGCATTTGTAGCATTGTGTCGATGTCACTGTTGGACGGTTGATTTCTGAGGTAGAACTGCCCCGAGGTACGAAGGACATCTTGATGGATGATTTTCGCAAACTCCTACTGGATGCGAAAGAATTCTTGCCTGATGTCCGCGTCCTGGATTGCCGACACGCTCGCGGCCCAATCTTTGAGTTTACTCGGTAGCAGAAGTTGATGATGGTCCCGTACGATCGCCCGCATGTGATGGATGGCGTAGTAGGCACCCTTCTAACCGCCAGGCGGCTGCTTGACGCAGCATAACGTCGTATTGTGGGAGAACACGTGCTTGTCGTACTTACGAATAGGCCTGGTGAAGGTGCCTCCAGATTTGACGTAGCCGGGGAGAACATCATCAAGAACCTTCTTGACATTTGTGTAGTCTACGTTCGACTGACGGTCCGGGTCGAAATACGTGGCCATGGAATATTTGGGGCTTAGGAGGATGAGCGTGCAATGTGTGTCACTGCAGAAAACACGGAATGTTAAAAGAAAAACGATCGAAATCTAAGAATTCATATGTTACGGGGCGGTTGAGGGGAGGACTTACTCGGGAAAGTATGGCACGAGGAAGTTATCCTTATCTTGGTTTGCCAGAATGACGCCTTTGAGGTAAGAAGTCGCGACTTGCCGGTCCCCAGAGCTGCCCAAGATCTTGGCACGCATGTAGAAGGGTTCGACTATCACGATGTCCGGGGTCTTGTCACGAATGATCCGCATCTCCATAATCAGCGAAAATAGCCGAACGAAGGTGTAGTGCAGCGGATGAAGGTTCAACATAGCGTGGATGTCATCAAACCGCAGGACGATCGTACCCCCGATGGAGTTAACCACAAAGCCCTTGCCCTCTGGCACGTTGGCCGTGAAAACCGGGTATGCCACACCCTTCTCTCCGATACGCCGCTTCTCCAAAGAAAGAACACTGTCATGCAGACTCCGCATAGCACCGGTTGCAGCATCGAGCATATTTCTCGGTAGCATCGGCCTACCCGCCACATGCACCCTCCTCGAGATATCCTCAGGTGAAGGTGGCCCGTCCTGAGCACGGATCGTACTCGGTGCCGGCTGGCCCGCACCCTTGTGAGTCTTTCTTTTGCATGCCTTCTTCTTCTCCTGTAATGGGACCGAGTTCTGCTCACAGACCGCCTTCTTGAGTGTGTTGGGGCTGATAATATTTTGCACCTCGCCTATCTGAGGCTCGGTGAAGTCGGCAGCTGGAGGCGTCTCCTGAGAGCTGAACGGCAGACGACGCCTGTTGCAACTTGGCTTCTCCGCGGTACCAGCTAGATCGCGCATGTCTTTTGTTGGGTTGGGTTCTTGAGAAGGAGGCCCCATGAAGTCGCCACCGTACCCATGATCGGCAAAGTACTGATCGACATTGGCAAATGTATCGTCGTCGTCGTCGTTCTGATCCTGTGCCATATGCATGTTTGGATCCAGTGGCATAGGGATGTCCGGCACCATTGCGGCGGTCTTGCCATGGGGCCGACTTGGCGCCGGCACGACTGGCGGTGTTGTCTTTGGGGTGGTGTCCCCCGCCCCCAAACGAATCTGGCTCTTCGGCCAAAGTAGGAGCCAGCTCAGGCACGCGCTGAGGGTCATCACGTCATCATCGTCGGCCCCGACGAGTCGAATCGGAGGTAACAACTCGTCGCAGCCTGGCAGCACCCGAACCAGTTGAACCCTAAACAAGTTGGGTGGCATCTGGGTACCGTGGAACAAGGGGTTGCCTGGTTGAACGATTTTGCCCTTGGCGACATCGACCAACTCGTTGTTCACGAAGTGCAGGAGAGTGCACGGAACGTCGGCGGCGCCCTGCGAAAACATGTAGGGCATCAGGGATGCGCAGTCAAAGGCAAGGAGATGAAGTCCTCTGCCGAGAGAGTCTTAATTAGTTACCATGATGATGGCGTCGAGCTCGGCTAATGTCGAGGCACCGCCAACGGCGGGCATGCAGTTGACGGAGGGGCCACTTGCTGCAGAGGTGCCGGCCGGCGTACACCCGGATGCATTAAGCTCCCGTGCCGGCATCGGAGACACCAATGCCGCCTCCGCCGGAGACACCAATGGCCCCGCCATCGCGTTCTGCGAGTTGCTGGCCGTGAAGCTAGGAATCAGGGGCGGCCCCTGTGGGCCGCCCGCAATCCATGCACTCAACCCCTCGATCAAGGTAGGCACAATGGTGGTGATCGTCGCTCCGAGTTGTTGTTGCACTTGCTCTTGGACAATCTCCGGAATCCGCGCCACCTGTGCCTTGAGTTCTTGAACCTCGCGCGCCTGGCTTTCCGAGCTGGTCTTTTTCTCCTTTCGCCCACCAGTGTTATAGTATGACGACCATTTTGTCGACAAGACTTTGCCGGCCACACGACCAGCTGACGTCGGCTTACTGAGCTTATCCTTGTTCTTCATTACATTCAACGCCCTATTTAGAGTGGTGTCCCAAGGGTTGCTCTTAGTCGACCCCGCGCTACTGCTTTCAGTCACCTGCGGAAGGAATGTGAACCATTTAGAAATTTGGCTTCATTAATTAGAATGCAACCATATGGAGCTAATTACGCGGGGGTGTATTCCTTACCAGAACAAGCTCAAGCTCCCTGGTCTTCGGATCCGTGGTAAGCTCCTTTGTTTTCGGGTCCTTCTTGTACCGGGCCCTGACAAAGTTCCTGGTCTGCTTGTCACCGTATTTATCGAAGAGGGGCGGTAGGCCTTGCTCGGCACGGTCCGCCTCCTCCTTGTCCCATACAGGCTCCGCCACTCTATAACCGCCGGGACCGAGTGTGTGTTCCCCTAAGTTCAGCTCCCGCATTTCTTTCCCCCACTTACTTGATTCGGAGTTTGCGGTGCTCGAGCAATTGGTCTTGAAGTCGTTGTAGTCATCTTCGGTGATCGAAGGATTTTTCTCCTTGATCTTCTCATAACTCTCACCTTTCTCGATCATTCTCTTCACATTGCTTTTCCAAGTAGACAGGGCCTTGCTCATCTTCGTGAGGGCAGCATTGTTCACTTTATTCCCTTTGAGGCTTGTGTTTTCAAATTCAGCGGGGAACTTGTATCGTTCGTGCATCTTCGTGAAGAGGAGGTTGCGCAAATTCCCTCAGTCAGGATGCCTCAGGTTCTCGGTGTTGATCGAGACGGTGCTCCGGAGAATGCACCCGAGCTGAAGCGAGTACCCCTTGACTATTCGTTCGGGCGCCGTTGGATTCCCGTCGGAGTCCACTTCAGTAACTTCCTCCTTGAGGGTGCGGAGCACAGTCGGGCGCCGATCCTTCCGTTGCCTCTTCGGTTGGCTGCCATCTGTGCGTGCGCCGCCATCATCAGTGGTGGCATCCTCGGCGGCACCATCAGTGGTGGTATCAGTGGGGTCATCCTCGGCGGTACCATCAGTGGTCTCAAGATCGGTGGGGAAGGCGGCGTCCTCATACAAGTGAGGTTGTTCCTCCATCTCCTGGGACAGCTCCCAGAATGCCTTGCCGCCCGAACTCCCGGCCTCATCGTTGTTGGCCATGTTTCTCTCTAAATAGGAACAAAGTTTGGTCAAAAAGTTGGTTATTGTCAAGGAACAAGATCATGGTCTCATCATTTAGGGTTTGTCGACACCGAGGCATCCTAAAAGCTAAGCTTTTATCATTGAGGGTTTTTCGACGCCGAGGCACCCTAAAAGCCTAAGCTTTCATCATTTCGGTTTTTATCGACACAGAGGCACCCTAAAAGCCATGCATTAGTCACAAGTACGCCGGGGCACTTGATCCTACTTAATTAACTACTAAGATACCCCGGCCCATGCATTTGTCACAGGTACCCCATATGTCCTATTTTTAGCAAAATCATGCTAAAATTCACGGAAAATTTCAGCATGACCTTTGCTGAAAATAGGACATATGGAGTACCCGAATTTGCCGGAACGGAAATTAATCGACATTCCAGCAAACTCAAGGGCCTCTCGGGTGGACAAGGCAAAAAAGGCCTCCATCACAACATGGAAAATACATTGGCATGTGAAGAGGTGAAACAATATATGCATCTCCAAGCAGTATCACTCAACATTTTGGACAAACCACTACAAGCAACATGAGACACTGAAAACAATTGCTACCAATGAATCTACACTTCTATAAGAAAATAAATCAGAAACTTAGTCTGTCATCATTAGGCAGCCACCATTAGTTATTCCGTTATGTTAAAGCAGAAATAGAAAAATAGATTGAAAACACTAAAATCAGAAACTTAGTGCATGATACAGATGCAAAGTAGTTTCAAAGACAAATGAAGACCATATGGTAAGTACAGCAAGCGAAATAGGATCACCAACTAATAGCTGAATGAAAGGCATATATATGACAGGCATATTTTCCGACTACAAAGTGTTGTGGCAAATATGCTAGGCACCACAATGTGATCACACAAACAAAATAGCCTCAAACCAATTATTCTCGCATGATAATATGAAAATGCATATGGCACTGCCAAATTATACTATCCATATTTCGGTATAATGTCATTATTCCATACAGCAGGCAGCACTGTCACCACAAATCAGTTATTCTAGCATAATATAAATACGCAGAACAGAAGCAACAATTTACATTTCTGCATACGGCGTTGCCAATTTTTTCTATCCATGTTTCAATTTGATGCCATCACTCCATTCAGCAAGCAGCATTGTAACAAAAAGAAATTCTAGGCGCAAATTTCTTCAGAATGAAATTAAGTTAGTGAAACTGTCACACATTTCTTCACAATGAACAGATTTATACTATCTATCAGCAAGTAAATTATGCCATTTGAACAGATTTATACTATTTGAATGCCAAGTACATGACTGAATCTGAATGTGACTGAATCTGCAGGGATTAGATCCATCTACTAGCTAGGGGATCTAATAAATTTTGTCACTTGAATAGATTTACATTTGAATGCTTAGTATATGACTAAATCAGAATGTGCACTGCAGGGATTAGATCTATCTACTGCCACTCTCCGTTGAAATCCTCCTACTGGCAGGAAGATCCAGCTTGCGAGGGGGAGAGGGGGAGAGGAGGAGGGGGAGCTCATGGGGGCGGTGGTGTGGACGAGGCGACGAGGTGGGGCGACGAGGTCTGGGTGGTGGTGGTGCGACGAGGTCCGGGAGGCGACGAGGTCCGGGTGGTGGTGGTGCTCCGGCGACGGTGGTGTGGACGGGGCGGCGTCCGGGCCACCGGCGACGAGGGCGGCGGGGTGATGGCGTCCAACGAGGTGGGGCGACGTGGAGAGCGGCACCGAGGAGACGAGGACGACGGGGCGGCGGGGCGGCGGCGTCGGGAGAGGAGAGGGCGGCGTCGGGGCGTCGGGGCGGAGACGAGGACGACGGGGCGGCGTGGCGGCGTCGGGGCGGCGGGGCAGCGGCGTCGGCAGAGGAGAGGGGAAGGGGATCGAGGGCGAGGGTGAGGGAGAGAGAGGGGATAGGTTTGGGCCGGGGTGGAAATAGGGATGGGGGCGGCACAATACTAATGGAGCACCACCCCTCGGTGCGCCATAAGTACATCCATACTAATGGCGCACCTCACCCTGGTGCGCCATAAGTACATCCATACTAATGGCGCACCTCACCCCGGTGCGCCATTAGTATTTGTGTTTAAATATGTTCAAACTTGTTTTATAAGACAGTAATAATTTTTTTATAAGACAGTAATAATTTTTTTTTATAAGATGGCTACTGCAACAGTAATATTTTTTTTATAAGAAAGTAATAATTTTTTAAAAAATATCATCAAACAGTAATGCCGGTGGAGCGGGGGAGCGTGCGCGGGGTGAGGGGGGTCGGCGGCGGCGGTTGAGTAGGGGAATCGAGGGTGCGGGGGGTCGGCGGCGGCCGGTGGACCGGGGGGTGCTCGGCGGCGAGGGGGACCGGGTCTGGCGAGGTGGGATAGCGATCGAGATGGAGGGGGATCGAGATCGAGTGTCCACGAAATTTAAAAATATTCATGATAGTTCAAAAAGTGCCCATGAAATACAATCGAGAAATGAAGGCTACGATTTAAATACAATCGATCTTAGCTAGCTATCTGTTCACAATCTTCTTGCCCTTCTTTTTCGCAAATGGAGTTCTTCTGTGGAACGGACGTCCTTTAGGTAGGGTGGTCCTGCTTCTTCTTGTGGTGTATGCTGCTACTTCATCATCGTCGTCATGTTCGATCCTCGGGTCGCCGTACATGTCGAAGTCTTGCTCATTGGCTACTCCATCCATTCCGATGATCTTCCTTTTGCCTCTCCTCACGACAACACGACTGGGCTTTGACGGGTCGGTAATGAAGAAGCATTGGTCCACTTGGGAAGCCAGTACCCATGGCTCATTTTTCGCGGTGACGTTTGCGCCCGTGGTCTTGGATTTGGCTTCGGGTATAACCATGGTGGTGAAATACCGGTCTTCTTTTAGGACGCTCTTGGCCCATCTGACACGGAACATCGGGACCTTCTCTCCAGCGTAGCTCAGCTCCCAGATCTCCTCGATCCTTCCGTAGTATCTGTCCTTGTCGTTACCGGTGTAGGATTCCATCGTTACCCTGGAGTTCTGATAACCATCGCTCTTCATGTCCTTGGCCTCGGTGTAGAATGTGTAGCCGTTGATATCGTACGCCTCATAGGTCATCAGGTTGTGCTCGGCACCCTGTGACAAGGCGAATATGAGTTGTTCTTCTGCAGAAGAATCCTCATGTAAAGGGTACGACAGAAGCTTCTGCTTGAACCAACGCGTGAAACATGAGTTGTGCTCTTTGAGTATATCTCCGTCCATCCTCTGTTGGCCTCGGTCATTGTACGTCTTCTTAATAAAGGTTTTGTGCTCTACCACCCAAGGATCGACCACGTCTATGTGTTGTAGCGCGACTAGGTTTGCTCTTTCAAAGTCGGCGAGTCGACCCTCGAAGTCGACATGCATTTCGCGGCGACCGTCACGGTGACCCCATCCAGCGAGCCTGCCGAGGTGCCTGTTGACGGGCAGACCAACGGGGTTCTCGATGCCTAGATAATTCGTGCAGTAGGAGATGCACTCTTCGGTCAGAAAGCCCCTGGCTATGCTTCCCTCTGGACGTGACATGTTGCAAACGTATCCTTTGATGATACCATTCATCCTTTCGAACGGCATCATGCTGTGCAGGAACGTCGGCCCGAGATGGATGATATCGTCCACGATATGGACCAGCAGATGCACCATAACGTCGAAGAATGCGGGCGGGAAGTACAACTCAAGCTCGCATAGTGTCACCACGATCTCTTCCTGTAGCCTTCTGAGTTGCCTCACGCCAACAGACTTCCGAGAGATGACGTCAAAAAAGTTGCATAGGCCAAATAGGGTTTCACAGACGTGCGCGTCCATGATCCCACGCATTGCAACTGGAAGTATCTGCGTCATCAGCACGTGACAGTCGTGAGACTTCATCCCGCTGAACTTCAGCTTCGCTGGGTCTAGGTATCTGCTTATCTTCCCCGCGTAACCGTAAGGAAGTTTTACTCCTACGAGGAAGGTGAAAAACTACTCGATCTCCTCCTGACTTAGAGTGAAGCACGCGGGAGGGTAGTCATTTCCGGTCTTCTTGGCCTTTTTGCCTTTGCGACGACTTTCCGTGTCCTGCTCGCCTCATCATCATCATGATCATCATATATAGCGTGAAGCTCCTGCCTGATGCCCATTGATTTCAAGTCTGCCCTTGCTTTCGGCCCATCTTTGGTCCTCTCTGGCATGTTGAGCAGGGTACCAAGCAGACTCTCGCACACGTTCTTCGTGATATGCATTACATCAAGGCTGTGAGGCACACGGTGGATCTTCCAGTACGGCAAGTCCCTGAAAACAGACCTCGTTTTCCATACCTTCAGCAGCGGCTCTGGCGCCTTTCGCTTCTTTCCCGGCTCTGGCGCCTTTTGCTTCTTTCCCGGCAGTGGGCAATCTTTCCAATTTTTCAACAGCTCATCTATTTCCTCGCTGCTCCTCGTACGCGGGCGTCCTGAGGGTTTGGTTTCACCATCGAACAGATCCTTGCGTTTTCTCCACAGGTCATCGTTGCGAAGCCACCTTTGATGTCCCATGAACACGGTTTTTGAAGACCCGGGATCTCTATCTAGCTGGCGATACGTTGTGTCATCCATGCACCTGATGCATCCAGAAAATCCGTGGACCACCTGCCCCACGACATATCCGCAACCGAGATAGTCGTGCACCATCGTGAGCAGCGCGGCTCTCATAGGGAAATATTCTTTCTCTGCGGCGTCCCACGTATTGGCTGGCGTTTTCCACAGCGTGTCAAGCTCCTCTTTCAGCAGCCCCAGATATAGATTGATGTCGTTCCCTGGTTGTTTCGGTCCTTCAATTAGCATACTCATGTGAATGTACTTCCTCTTCATGCACAACCAGGGGGGAAGGTTGTACATCCACACAAACACAGGCCAGGTGCTATGTGTGCTTCTCTGGCTGCCAAACGGATTGACTCTATCGGTGCTCGCGCCCAGCACGATGTTCCTTGGATCGTTCCCAAATTCTAGGTCTTCGAAGTTCAATGCTTGCCACTGGCTCGCATCCTTAGGGTGACTCAGCATCTTGTCTTTTTTATCTATCTCCGGATCATTTGCGTCATCTTCTCGCTTCTTCTCCTCCCTATCCGCGTGCCAACGCAGGAGCTTTGCTACCTTAGGGTCTGCGAAATACCGATGCAGACGAGGAGTGATCGGAAAGTACCACACCACTTTTCGAGGAGCTTTCTTCCTCTTCTTGTATCGAGTGACGCCGCACACCGGACATATGGTAGAATCCGCGTGCTCGTCCCGATAAATGATGCAATTGTTCATGCACACATGGTATTTCACGTGCGGTAAATCCAGAGGACACACAATTTTCTTCGCCTCCTCCAAACTGGTCGGGCACTTGTTCCCCTTGGGAAGACGTTCGTGCCAGAATGACATGTTCTCGTCGAAGCATGCGTCGGTCATTTTGTGTTTTACCTTCATCTCCAGAGCCATGAGCGTTACTTTCAGGCGGGTATCCTTGGGCCTGCATCCTTCATACAATGGAGTAACCGCGTCTAACTCAAGTTGATCCATCTTGGCTTTCTCTCGGGCGGCAGCTCTTGCGTTATCCGTCTGCTTGAGAAGCAGCTCTTGAATATGAGGGTCCTGCACCCAGCCCATCGATGGTCCAGCGTCGTCTGCTCCACCGGCATCATCATCTTCATGATCATGCCCGTCGTCTGCTCCGGCATCTTCCTCATCATCATGTCCTGCATCTTCTACATGATGACTGTGTACAGCATCACCGTCGTGATCATCTCCTGGGGATTCTTCGTCTTCTCGCCCACCCGAGCCGCGGTGGTTGTCTTGCTGCCCTTCCTCATTTCTTGCCCGGCCCCCATGGACGACTTCGTAGTCATCTTCATCACCTTGCCACCGATAGCCATCCATGAAACCACGCAAGAGCAGGTGGTCCCGCACCTGCCCGGAATCCGGGTCCGCAATAAGGCTCTTTAGCTTGCATCTTCGACACGGACATCTTATCTCCGTCTCGTTATTTTGAAGCATCTCGGCCTTCGCGGACCTCAAAAACCTATTCACGATGCCTTCGGTCATCGTGCGGACCATGGTCGCCTGCGGGGTAGAGCAAAACGATATTTTAGAACCAAGAAAAAATTTGGCATGACTTTCCCTAAAAATAGGACCAAAAAGAATGCTTAATGCCAAAATTCTCGCCGAAACGGAAATGAATCAACATTCCGGCAAAATATTGGCAACTATCGCATTTCAAATACCGGTACACCTCCAAACACAAACACATATGCAACACCACAAACATATGCAACACCACGAACATACATAGATCTAGCTAGGCCATAAAAAGTGCGTGCACATTGTTGTAGGGAGAACAACATAAATATAGCTCCCCGCCTTACTTACCTATCAAAACAAGGTAATTTATCCACTTAAATTGAATGATCTATGGTGGAAATGAGGTGAAAAAGAGGAGGCACCCGAGACAAGGAGGAGGTGGAGAGAATGAAGTGGGGAGAAAGTGAGTGTGGGTAGGAGAGGCTGTCCAAAATATCTTGTTGCTGCCCACTTACTAATGGCGCACCAACTCTAAATGCGCCATTAGTAATCCAGGTTACTAATGGCGCACCTTCTGGTGGTGCGCCATTAGTAGTTTTGCAAAAAAAAAAACATACTAATGGCGCACTGTTCCATAGTGCGCCATTACTAGTTTAAACTAGTAATGGCGCACGGTGGAACAGTGCGCCATTAGTAGTTCTGCAAAAAAAGGAATAAAAAATATAATAAAAAAACAACATTAGTGGCGTACTTTCCGACAGGTGCGCCATTACTAGTTACAACTAGTAATGGCGCACTGTGTCTGGATGCGCCATTAGTATGTTTGGACAGGCGCACTAGTTCAATTTTTTTTTGATACTAATGGCGCACCCTGGGCCAGGTGCGCCATTAGTAGTTTCAACTCTAATGGCGTATCAGAAGGTGGTGCGCCATTAGTATATACTAATGGCTCACCGCTTGTCTGGTGCGCCATTAGTGTCAATCCCATCTATAGCCCTTTTTCTAGTAGTGTATGTTTCATGCTATGGTTATGTTTACCTCAATACTTTTGTTGTAGTTGCGGATGCTTGCAATAGAAGTTAATCATAAGTGGGATGTTTGTTCAAGTAAGAACAGCACCCAAGCACCGGTCCACCACATATCAAATTATCAAAGTACCGAACGCGAATCATATGAACGTGATGAAAACTAGCTTGACGATATTCCCATGTGTCCTCGGGAGCGCTTTTCCTTATATAAGAGTTTGTCCAGGCTCATCCCTTGCTACAAAAGGGATTGGGCCACCTTTCTGCACTTTATTTACTTTTGTTACTTGTTGCTCGTTACAAATTATCCTATCACAAAACTATCTGTTACCACTTATTTCAGTACTTGCAGAGAATACCTTGCTGAAAACCACTTATCATTTCCTTCTGCTCCTCGTTGGGTTCAACACTCTTACTTATCAAAAGGACTACAATAGATCCCCTATACTTGTGGGTCATTAATACTCTTTTCTGGCGCCGTTGCCGGGGAGTGAAGCGCCTTTGGTAGGTGGAATTTGGTAAGGAAAAATTTATATAGTGTGCTGAAATGTACTGTCACTTGTTACTATGGAAAGTAATCCTCTGAGGGGCTTGTTCGGGGTATCTTCACCCCGACCAGTAGAGCAAAGAGTTGCTCCCCAACCTACTGAACCTACTGAAAATGAAAATATTCCCTTTGAAGTTCCTTCAGGTATGTTAGAAAAACTGCTAGCTAATACTTTCACAGGAGATGGAACAAAGCATCCTGGTGAACACCTAATATATGTGGATGAAGTTTGTGGATTATTTAAGCTTGCAGGTATACCTGATGATGTTGTTAAGAGGAAGGTCTTCCCTTTATCTTTGAAGGGAGATGCATCGACATGGTATAGGCTATGTGATGACACGGGATCATGGAACTATAAACGAATGAAGCTGGAATTTCATCAAAAGTATTATCCTATACATCTTGTTCATCGTGATCGCAATTATATATATATATATTTTGGCCTCGCGAAGGAGAAAGCATCGCTCAAGCTTGGGGGAGGTTTAAATCAATGTTATATTCATGCCCCAATCATGAGCTCTCAAAAGAAATAATTCTTCAAACTTTTTATGCTTGGCTTTCTAAAAACAATCGCACCATGCTCGATACTTCTTGTGCTGGCTCTTTAACGATGAAGACTATTGAATTCATATGGAATTTATTGGATAGAATTAAACGCAACTCTGAAGACTGGGATCTCGATGAAGGCAAGGAGTCAGGTATGACACCTAAGTTTGATTGCGTTAAATATTTTATGGATACCGATATTTTCCGTAAGTTTAGCACTAAATATGGACTTGACTATGAGATAGTAGCTTCTTTCTGTGAATCTTTTGCTACTTATGTTGATCTCCCCAAGGAGAAGTGGGTTAAATATCATCCTCCCATAGAAATAAAAGTAGCTGCACCTACTAAAGTTGAAGAAAAGATTGTCACTTATAATGATCCTATTGTTCCTACTTCTTATGTTGAGAAACCACCTTTCCCTGTTAGGATTAAGGATCATGCTAAAGCTTCAACTATGGTCTGTAAAAGCAATATCAGAACTTATACACCTCCTGAGCAAATTAAAATTGAACCTAATGTTGCTATTGTTGAAGATCTCTTGGCTGATAATATTGATGGGCAATGTTATTCATTTATGCGGTGAAACTGCTAGAATTGTCAAACCTTGTGCTAAAGATAAACGTAGACCTATTGTAGGCGTGCCTGTTATTTCTGTTAAAATAGGAGATCATTGTTATCATGTCTTATGTGATATCGGTGCTAGTGCTAGTGTTATACCTCATACTTTATACGAAGAAATTAAGCACGAAATTGCACCTGCTGAGTTAGAAGATATTGATGTTACAATTAAACTTGCCAATAGAGATACTATATCAGCAATGGGAATTGTTAGAGATGTTGAAGTCTTGTGTGGGAAAACTAAATATCCTACTGATTTTCTTGTTCTTGGTTCCCCACAAGATAACTTTTGTCCCATAATATTTGGTAGACCTTTCTTGAACACTGTCAATGCTAGAATAGATTGCGAGAAGAATGTTGTTACTATTGGTTTGGGTGATATGCCTCATGAGTTTAATTTCTCTAAATTTAGTAAACAACACCGTGAAGAAGAATTGCCTAGTAAAGATGAAATTATCGGTCTTGCTTCTATTGTCGTACCACCTAGTGATCCTTTAGAACAATATTTGCTAGACCATGAAAATGATATGTTTATGAATGAAAGAAGGGAAATAGATGAAGTATTCTTTAATCAGGAACCGATTCTGAAACACATTTGCCTGTGGAAATTCTAGGGGATCGCCCTCCACAAGGGTGATCCCGTTTTTGAGGCTTAAACCGTTGCCTGATAATCCTAAATATGCTTATCTTGATGAAAAAAGATATATCCTGTTATTATTAGTGCTAAACTTTAGAGCACTGAAGAAGAGAGATTATTGAAACTGGAAGAAGCACCGTGCTGCTATTGGATAATACTCTTGAGGATCTTTAAGGGCATTAGTCCCACTCTATGTCAACATAAAATAAATTTGGAAGCAGATGCCAAACCAGTTCGTGATCCTCAACGACGTCTGAATCCTAAAATGAAACAAGTGGTAAGAAAAGAAATACTAAAGCTTCTGGAGGCAGGTATAATCTATCCCGTCGCTGATAGTGAGTGGGTAAGTCCTGTCCATTGTGTCCTAAGAAGGGAGGTATTACTGTTGTTCCTAATGATAAAGATGAATTGATTCCACGAATTATCACAGGTTATAGGATGGTAATTGATTTCCGCAAATTAAATAAAGCTACTAAGAAAGATCATTACCCCTTACCTTTTATTGATCAAATGCTAGAAAGATTATGCAAACATACACACTATTGCTTTCTAGATGGTTATTCTGGTTTCTCTCAAATACCTGTGTCAGCTAAAGATCAATCAAAGACTACTTTTACTTGCCCTTTTGGTACTTTTGCTTATAGAAGTATGCCTTTTGGTTTATATAATGCTCCTGCTACCTTTCAAAGATGCATGATGGCCATATTCTCTGACTTTTGTGAAAAGATTTGTGAGGTTTTCATGGACGATTTCTCCGTCTATGGATCTTCTTTTGATGATTGCTTGAGCAACCTTGATCGAGTTTTGTAGAGATGTGAAGAAACTAATCTTGTCTTGAATTGGGAAAAGTGCCACTTTATGGTTAATGAAGGTATTGTCTTGGGGCATAAAGTTTCTGAAAGAGGTATTGAAGTTGATAAATCCAAGGTTGATGCTATTGAAAAGATGCCATGTCCCAAGGACATCAAAGGTATAAGAAGTTTCCTTGGTCACACCGGATTTTATAGGAGGTTCATTAAGAACTTGTCAAAAATTTCTCGGCCTCTGACTAATTTATTACAAAAAGATATACCATTTGTCTTTGATGATGATTGTGTAGAAGCATTTGAAATACTTAAGAAAGCATTAGTCTCTGCACCTATTGTTCAGCCACCTGATTGGAATTTACCCTTTGAAATTATGTGTGATGCTAGTGATTATGCTGTAGGTGTTGTTCTAGGGCAAAGAGTTGATAAGAAATTAAATGTTATCCATTATGCTAGTAAAACTCTAGACAATGCTCAAAGAAATTATGCTACTACTGAAAAAGAATTCTTAGCAGTTGTATTTGCTTGTGATAAGTTCAGACCTTATATTGTTGATTCTAAAGTAACTATTCAAACTGATCATGCTGCTATTAAATATCTTATGGAAAAGAAAGATGCTAAACCTAGACTTATTAGATGGGTTCTCTTGCTACAAGAATTTGATTTACATATTGTTGATAGAAAGGGAGCTGAGAACCCCGTTGCAGACAACTTCTCTAGGTTAGAAAATGTTCTTGATGACCCGCTACCTATTGATGATAGCTTTCCTGATGAACAATTAAATGTTCTAAGTACCTCTCGTAGTACTCCTTGGTATGCTGATTATGCTAATTATATTGTTGCTAAATTTATACCACCTAGTTTCACATACCAGCAAAAGAAAAAGTTTTTCTATGATTTGAGAGATTACTTTTGGGATGACCCACATCTTTATAAGGAGTAGATGGTGTTATTAGACATTGCGTACCTGAGCATGAACAGGAACAGATCCTACGCAAGTTTCACTCTGAAGCTTATTGAGGACATCACGCTGGAGATAGAACTGCACATTAGGTATTGCAATCCGGTTTTTATTGGCCTACTCTCTTCAAGGATGCCCGTAAGTTTGTTGTATCTTGTGATGAATGTCAAAGAATTGGTAATATTAGTAGACGTCAAGAAATTCCTATGAATTATTCACTTTTCATTGAACCATTCGATGTTTGGGGCTTTGATTATATGGGACCTTTCCCTACCTCTAATGGATATACACATATTTTAGTTGCTGTTGATTACGTTACTAAGTGGGTAGAAGCTATTACAACTCATAGTGCTGATCATAACACTTCTATTAAAATGCTTAAAGAAGTTATTTTTCCATGGTTTGGAGTCCCTAGCTATTTAATGACTGATGGTGGTTCACACTTTATTCATGGTGCTTTCCGAAAAATGCTTGCTAAGTATGATGTTAATCATAGAATTGCATCCCCTTATCACCCACAATCTCGTGATCAAGTAGAATTGAGTAATAGAGAGCTTAAATTAATTTTGCAAAAGACTGTCAATAGGTCTAGAAAGAATTGATCCAAGAAACTAGATGATGCATTATGGGCCTATAGAACTGCATATAAAAATCCTATGGGTATGTCTCCGTATAAAATGGTTTATGGAAAAGCATGTCACTTACCTCTCGAACTAGAAAATAAGGCATACTGGGCTATTAAAGAACTCAACTATGATTTCAAACTTGCCGGAGATAAGAGGTTATTTGATATAAGCTCACTTGATGAATGGAGAACCCAAGCTTATGAAAATACCAAGTTGTTTAAAGAGAAAGTTAAAAGATGGCATGGCAAAAGGATACAAAAGCGTGAGTTTAATGTAGGTGATTATGTATTGCTATAGAACTCTCATCTAAGATTTTTTGCAGGAAAACTTCTCTGTAAATGCGAAGGCCCTTATGTTATCGAGGAGGTCTATCATTCCGGTGCCATAAAAATCAACAACTTTGAAGGCACAAATCCGAAGGTGGTAAATGGTCAAAGAAGCAAACATTATATCTCAGGTAATCCTATAAATGTTGAAACCAGTTATCGAAACCGTAACCCCAGAGGAATACATAAGAGACACTTTCCAGAACGTTTTAGACTCCAAAAATGAATAGGTATCTGGTACGGCAAGTAAACCGACTCCAAAACAGTTTTTCAGGCAATATTTCTCCGTTTTGAATATTTAGAAAAATAGAAAAATAAGTAGCAGTCCGGGAAGGACACGAGGGCCCCACAAGGGTGGAGGGTGCTCCCTACCCCCTGGGCGCGCCCCCTACCTTGTGGGCACCTCGTGTGCCTCCCGGACTCCATTTTCTTGCACGTTACGTCTTTTGGTTGGTAAAAATTCAGTATATATTCTCCCGAAGTTTTTGCTTCTAGTATCACGCAATTATCCTCTGCTCTTGTTTCGAGCTGTTTTCCGCCAGGGTTGTCAAGGCCAGGCATCATGTCGTCCCCCTCTTCCAACAATGGTGACAACGATGCTTGGCTAATGAAGATAGAGCTGAAGAGGGAAGAACCCATGGAGATCAACAAGGATGAAAGGATCAAGAAGGCCACGGAGGATCAAGCTCCGGCAGTAGAAGACATCCTTCAACTTGATCACAACCTTCTTACCCCAACTGAGATCGAAGCTCTCAAGATGATTGAGTTAGCTCGTATACAGAACAAGTATCTCACACGTGAAAATATTTTGTTGAAGGAGCATATTGTTGCACTCAAGGGCATTATCCGCAAGCTGGAGGACCTCTTACGCTCGATGTGCGACTATCCATTATCACCTCCACGTTCTTCACCAGCAAAGGAGACATAATCACATGGGTATGGGCACTCCCCTTGGCAACTGCCAAGCTTGGGGGAGGTGCCCCGGTATCATATCACAACCACATCTCCTATCTTTACCGTTTTTCTTAGTTCGATCCTATTAGTAGTATCTTGATCTAGTAGAATAAAGTTTATGGCATGATCTAGTTTTGAGTTTTTGCTTTACGATCTCTCTATGTAATCGAGTCCGTGAGCTATCTAAGAAAGATTAGTGTTGAGTCAAGGGCTTGATTGTTTTGCCATGATCTTTAGCGAATAAAAGAAAAGAGAAAAAGAATAAAAAGAAACAAAGAGTTCATATTGATCTTATTAAGAGTAATGACTTCACATAGAAAGAGTATGATGATTAAAAGTTGTTGGGAGTTGGTAGACATAGCTTTGGTCATCGTTGCAATTAATCGGAAGTAATAAAGAAAGAGAGGTTTCACATATAAATATACTATTATTGACATCTTTTATGATTGGGAGCACTGATTAAAATATGACATGCTAAAGAGTTGACGTTGGACAAGGAAGAGAACGTGATGGGTTATGTTTTCTTATATCCGAGATAAATTATGTTGTCATGGACCATCCAACATGTTGAGCTTGCCTTTCCCCCTCATGCTAGCAAAATTCTCAGCACCAAGTAGAGATACTACTTATGCTTCCAATTCCCTTAAACCCAGTTTTGCCATGAGAGTCCACCATACCTACCTATGGATTGAGTAAGATCCTTCAAGTAAGTTGTCATCGGTGCAAGCAATAAAAATTGCTCTCTAAATATGTATGATTTATTAGTGAGGAGAAAATAAGCTTTATACGATCTTGTGATGTAGAAGTAATAAAAGCGACGGACTACATAATAAAGGTCTATATCACAAGTGGCAATATAAAGTGACGTTCTTTCGCATTAAGACTTTGTACATCCAACCCTAAAAGCGCATGACAACCTCTGCTACCCTCTGCGAAGGCCCTATCTTTTACTTTTACCTTCTACCTTATGCAAGAGTCAGGGTGATCTTCACCTTTCCCTTTTACATTTTATCCTTTGGCAAGCACAGGGTGTTGGATAGATCCTGATAGATATATCTAATTGGATGTAGGGGAGCATGAGTTATTATTGTTGACATTACCCTTGAGGTAAAAGGTTGGGAGGTGAAACTATAAGCCCCTATCTTTCTCTGTGTCCGATAGAAACTCCGTAACCACAAGTATCGCGTGAGTGCTAGCAATTATGAAAGACTAAATGATAGTTGAGTATGTGGACTTGCTATTGAGCTCTCACATAGACTCTTTCTGATGTTATGATAAATTGCAATTGCTTCAATGACTGAGATTATAAGTTGTTGGTTCTCAATAATGTTTATGATTGGTACTCTGCATTGTAAATGGATTATTACTTGAACATAAGAAATCATATGACAATATCTATATATGTTGCTGTTATGAGAATAATCATGATGCCTTCATGTCCATATTTTATTTTTATCGACACCTCTACCTCTAAACATGGGGACATATTTATCGTTATCGGCTTCCGATTGAGGACAAGCGAGGTCTAAGCTTGGGGGAGTTGATACATCCATTTTGCATCATGCTTTCATATCGATATTTATTGCATTATGGGTTGTTACTATATGTTATGTCACAATACTTATGCCTATTCTCTCTTATTTTGCAAGGTTTACATAAGGAGGGAGAATGTTGGCAGCTGGAATTCTGGGCTAGAAAAGGAGCAAATATTAGAGACCTTTTCTGCACAACTCCAAAAGTCCTGAAACTCCACGAAAGTCATTTTTGGCAAAATATAATAAATATTGAGCGGAAGAAGTACACCAGAGGGGGAACCACCTGGCCACGAGGGTGGGGGCACGCCCTACCCCCCAGGGTGCGCCCCCCTGCCTCGTGGGCCCCCCGTTGGCTCTCCAATGGCCATCTTCTGCTATATGAGGTCTTTCGTCAAGGAAAAAATCACAAGCAACCTTTCGGGACGAGACTCCGCCTCCACGAGGCGGAACCTTGGCGAAACCAATCTAGGGCTCCGGCGGAGCTGTTCTGCCGGGGACACTTCCCTCCGGGAGGGGGAAATCATCGCCATCGTCATCACCAATGCTCATCTCATCGGGAGAGGGCAATCTCCATCAACATCTTCACCAGCACCATCTCCTCTCAAAACCCTAGTTCATCTCTTGTATCCAATTCTTGTCTCCAAGTCCGGGATTGGTACTAGTAGGTTGCTAGTAGTGTTGATTACTCCTTGTAGTTGATGCTAGTTGGTTTATTTGGTGGAAGATTATATGTTCAGATCCTATATGCATATTAATACCCCTCTGATTATGGAAATGAATATGCTTTGTGAGTAGTTTCGTTTGTTCCTGAGGACATGGGAGAAGTCTTGCTATTAGTAGTCATGTGAATTTGGTATTCATTCGATATTTTGATGAGATGTATGTTGTCTAGCCTCTAGTGGTGTTATGTGAACGTCGACTACATAACACTTCACCATTATAGACGACCACAAGTACTTCATGTATGGGTCTCCCACCTCCCACCGCGGTGCTGACCTCACCACCGGCGATCTCCACCATCCTCCACTAACCTGTGGATCCCTTCCGATCATCCTCTCCGGCGTCTCTTCTGGATCAAGGCAATACCCATCTCCTATGGGTTCATCTAGTGGATCTACCCTTGGCTTGGATTTCTCCAAGGGTAGGGCTTTTTCTGATGAGGTTTTCAGATCCACTGGTCTAACGATCCATCAAATGGGATGAAGGAGGGCTTTCACATTGATTGTGTCCTTTAGCTGCCATGCGTTCCGGTTGTCGGAGGATTCGGTGGCGGCAGCTTTGGAAGCTGCAACTGGTGGATCGGCAATCGATCTATGGGTTCTTCACGTCAAAGGCAAGGTTTTATCTTTCCAAGTCTCATGCAAGCAAGTTGGTTTTATTATTATGGATCTGCGTTCATTTGCCTACGATTTGTTCAAATGTTATTTCAATCTTTGGGGCAATGGAGGGCCTAATTGGGTTCGGGAACTTAAGATCTGGCGTAAGGAATGTGATGCTGAGTGGATTTTGATCAGTCCTACCAAACGTAGATCTTCTTTGGATCTTTTTGCCATGCATAAACCTCCGGTTAGATCTTCTCTTAAGTCAGCTACCACTATTCGCAAAAATATATCTCTTGCCATGTTTGAACAGTATTCTGCCTCCAAAGGTTATATATATCCTGCATCTCAAAATTGCATTGATACTATTATGGATGGGGGTTATAATCTATCTGCTCTTGAGTGTGTTGTTATTAGACAAGCGCCCCCCTTGACTTGCATTGGACGGTGGCTCGGCCGCCTATCGTGTTTGGTACTGTTCAACCGTTGCCGGAGTTGCATCGGCGACCACATCATCCACACTTGATCTGGTACCGGTGGATCCACGGCCCGTGGTTTCTGGTAATCTTTCTGCACAATTTGCGGAAGCGGGAATTTCTCCAGTTCAAAATGGTAGCTTGGGATCTGGCCCATCCCGTTCGGACGCACATCGTGCTGGCCCAGTGTCTACAGAGTTATCTGTTGGGCCAATCTCTGGTTCTTTGGTTAATGGGCCTGCCTTGTCGCAGAATACCCCAATTTCTGAGAGGTTAGAAACATCTACTAGCCCAAGTCCGCCAACCTCTTCACAGGAAATACCCACCACGCAAGAAGCAGCACAACAGTTTGAGGCCATGGTCAATGACATGGTGGACCGGGTTTTAACTTGTGGAATGCGAGTGGTCTGCTCGGCTTGCTCACGCACGGGTCACTTTAGCAGGGATTGTAATGATTTCGCGTGCACCAATGGCTTGGCTTGGCGACCAATTTCTCTGCAACAAAGCACGAGTATATCAGAAAACCCTGCTGATCAGGGGAACGGTGCCGGAGTTATTCGGGTAGCTTGTCCAGTCCCATCATCACCGCCCACATTGCACCAATCCCCGCTCCTCTTCCCAAAGAAAACCCCATCCCCTCCCAGAAGCGGCCGGCTATGGCGAACTACGAGCTTGATCCATAGCGTTTCATTCCGGCAGGCCACCACATCATCGATGGTGGAGAAAGGCGGCTTCCTCGCACCTTCATCACGCCTGCGGCTCGTCCTCCTCGCCGCCATGAGGATTACATGGTCGCCGAGGTCATGCCTGCTCCGGAGGGACCGCTTAGGCTGGTCAGGGAACAGATTATGCAGTTTCTTCAGAATAGAGGTACTCTGGTTCGCTCCGCTCAGCCTTGGTTTCATGGAGTAGGGTTATTCCAAGTCAGGGATCCTTCTGTCAAATATACGTTGATTCAGCATGCCCCTTTTCCTCTGGGTAATGATCGTTTTGTTAGATTTATGAAACATGATGAGGGAGAGAATTTTAAGGGGAGTCATGGGTTCCGCAAGTGTTGGCTCATGTTCATTGGTATTCCTCTTGATTACCGCAATACGGAGTTCATATCACAGGCGGTGGGCACCTTTGGGAAATTTCATTCGTGGGATAGTGAGGATCCATATTTTGTTCGGACTCTTGTGCAGGCAAGTTTCCCTGACACACCATTGGTGCCACGTGATGTGGTCTTTGGAGATTATGCTGAATGGGGAGGGGCTCAGGTCTCATGGACTGCTGCTTGCTATGCGCTGGGCGCTGACTTTGCTGACCAGATGCCAAATGATGAAGATCCAATGCCGCTGGAAGGAAATCCGCACCATTTGCCTAGAAATCTGCTACAAGATAATTTGATGTTTTTCTACCACCATATCCGATGCTGGGGTGGAACGATGTGCCTATAGCACCTCCATTGCCTCAGGAAAATAACTTAGGCGATGCTGGATGGGGAAATGCAAACTGGGGGGACAATGAGGATGAACATCAGCAGCCGCCACAACCTGTTGTACCTGAGCAGGATCAGGTTTCTATTGTTATTGATCAGCCGGAGGGCTCTGGTTCTGTGGAGCTGCGTGTGGAGATTCAGTTTGAGGAACAAAATCAATTGCAGCCGGACCAGCAGTTACAGGACAATGTGCAGCAGGCTCCTGAGGAAAATCCTTTGGCAATTGTTCCTTATCAACCTCCTGTGGTTCAGCAGCATCAGATATTCATTGGCATGGCAAGGATTGTGGCTGGGCCACCTCTTCCTCCGGAGATGATCTGGAAGAGATTTTTTGAAAATCTGTTACCTAAATTTGCTATCAAGGAGGTGCCTAGACCTATCTTCTTCAAGCCACTTGGGACTGTGACATACTCCAAGCGCACATGGACCATTTCCTTTGATGATTCACAAAGGATGTCTTCTTTGGTGCCAAGCTTGCCCAGCAGCCTTCCTCTAAGGCAGCCTATTGTGGTTAAATGACCAGTTGCCAGAGATCCTTTTGGAAGTTCTTCTGATGAGGTTCTTAGTGCCAATGATAATACAGTGTCTGATTTTGAGGTGACTGGAGAGATGCACCCTGACGATGTTGTGTTTGGCAGCCTCGAAGAGAACTTCTCTTCTTCTGTGGTTTTTTCTTCTGTGCAGGCCAATGACAAGAAACTGACAAGAAGAAGGAAGACAGTGGCTCCTTTAGTGGATACTTCTGTACGGAGATGTACTAGAAGCGCGGCAAAACTGGATGGGTTCAAATCTATGACTTTTGAGCAGCTTTCCCTCCAGCCCACCAAGAGGCGTCCTCGGTCCAAGCCCATACAAGTGAAGGCCCAGCCCATCCCTGACGACGCTGGTGATGATGGCAAGTCTGAAGATGCTCCTCCACCCACGCCTCTCAACGTGCTGCAAGCAATTGGAGCGGAGCTGGAGATCGACCCCAACCTGCTATCCAAGGAGAAGCTTATGGCTAATCCCAAGGACGACTCCTCCTCCAGAGGTGTTTAAATGTTGCAGTTTAAATCTTTAGATAGGTGTAGCGAGCCTGTTAATTTCGCTGTCGTTTATGTTGTTCTAAACTTTATGCCGTGTGGTCAGAACTGGATGCATTTTGTTTCTTATGGCGTGAGATGTATGGCATTGTGTGTCATACAGTTATTGCTGCTTCGCTTTTGGTTATCTCATGAATCAAAGATCTCATGAATGTTCATGGTCTAAATTCAGAAAAACAACAGCGCTCTGTTAGAGAGAAAATTTCTGAAAGTTAGTGTGCGGTTGCTTGTTTGCAAGAAACTAAGTTGTCAGATTGTCCTCGTTCGTTAATTAAGAGCATTTGTCCTAGGGGTTTTGATTAGTTCATTGAATCACCCTCGAGAGGAGCCTCGGGTGGTATTCTGACAGTGTGGCGTTCAGACGTTTTAAGGGTGACTTAATTGAAGTAAGGCCTTTTGGAATTATCATCAGTTTCACCTCCAGGCATAATAACAACCAGTGGTTTTTAGTCAATGTTTATGGGCCTTGTCAGGGTGTATTGAGGGATGAGTTTGTTAACTGGTTGTATAACCTTCAGGTAGAACCGGGACAAAAATGGTTGTTATTGGGAGACTTTAATTTTATCAGGTCCATGGACAATCGTAATCTTTCGGGAGGTGATGTTAATGATATTTTTATCTTTAATGAGATCATTGGCCATTTAGGCCTGCTGGAACTTCCTTTGAAAGGTAGAAGGTTTACCTGGTCAAACATGCAGGATGTTCCACTTCTTGAGCAATTGGACTAGTTTTTTACTTCTGCAAGTTGGATAACTCAATATCCCATGACACAAGTTCCACCTCTTGCTAGAACTGCGTCTGATCATGTTCCTTGAGTAATTTCTATATGCACCACAATTCCTAAAGCACATATCTTTAGATTTGAAAGCTATTGGGTGCATCAGCATGGGTTCATGGACTGTGTGAGGGAAGTTTGGAACAAGCCTTCCCATAAGACTCATATAACTGCAGTTATTATGGACAAATTGAAATCCTTGAGGTTTGCACTCAAAAATGGCAGAAGGGGCTCTCGGATATTAAATCTTTGATTGAAAAGTGCAATTGGGTAATTCTGAGGCTGGATGATTTGGAGGATTGGAGGCCCCTTTCCATATCTGAACATAATTTCAGGAAGATATGTAAGATGCATCATGAACACCTTTTACATTTGCAGTTTTTATACTGGAAGAAAAGGTGTACTATCAGATATATCAAGGTGGGAGAGGAGAATTCAAAATTCTTCCAGGCCATGGCAACAGAAAGGTATAGGAAGAATTCTATTGCCAGTCTTCAACTGTGTGATGGAACAATTTCTTCAGATCATGGGGAAATAGCCAAAGAATTTTTGGTTGCTTTCAAGGGAAGAATGGGAACTGTTAACCCAATTTTGTTGGCTGATGAAATACTCTCACTAATCCCAACAGTGCATGGTCTTGAGGTGCTCACACAACCTTTTCAGCTGCAAGAGATTGAAAAGGTCATAAAAGAAATGCAAGTTGATAAAGCACTAGGGCCAGATGGTTTTAATGGTCTTTTTATGAAAAAATGCTGGTCAATCATTTCCAGTGATTTTCTTCAGTTGGTTAATTAGTTTCATGTAGGAACTGCTCTTTTGGAAAACCCCAATGAAGCTTTCATTACTTTAATCCCAAAAAACAAACACCTGAGGGTGTTGGAGATTTTAGGCCAATCTCTTTGACAAGTGTGGGACTGAAGTTTCTGACTAAACTGGTAGCTAACAGGTTTCAGGATGAAATCACCAAGTGTGTTAATAAGAATCAGTATGGCTTCATTAAATCAACAACAATTCAGGATTGTATTGCTTGGACTTTTGAGTATATTCATCAATGCAACCATTCCAAGAAGCCAATAATATTGCTCAAGCTGGACTTTGAAAAAGCTTTTGACTCTATCCAGCATGAGGCAATTTTAAAAATCCTTGTTGCAAAAGGTTTTGATAGCAAATGGATTAAATGGGTTCAGCAGCTATTATCTTCTGCAACCTCCTCTATACTGTTAAATGGTGTGCCTGCAAATCATTTCAAGTGCAAATGTGGTGTCAAGCAAGGAGATCCTATCTCTCCTTTGCTTTTTGTGATTGCTGCTGATCTTCTACAGACCATGATGAATGATCTTTTATGTAGGGACATGCTTACCTTGCCATTGCCAACACATGATCCTGATTATCCAGTTGTACAGTATGCAGATGATGCCTTGTTGTTTGTGAATGCTGACTCAGCTCAGTTGGAGATCCTCAAGTCAGTGCTCAACTCCTTTTCCTTGGCAACTGGGCTGCAAATCAAGTTTCATAAGTCCTCAATGTACCCAATCAATGTGGAAGCTTCTGTTGCTTCTGCACTTGCTGCTCAGTTTGGTTGCCAGCTTGGTTCTATGCCCTTTACTTATTTGGGACTTCCTGTTGGAACCACTTGACCAAAATTGTTGATTTGCTACCTTTGGTGGACTGTATGGAAAGAAGGCTAACTGCTAGTTCCTGGTTTTTACCACAAGGCAGTAGGTTGCAGCTGGTAAATTCAGTGATATCTTCACTGCCTATTTTCTTCCTTTGCAGTCTATCCCTGCCACAGGGCATTCTAAAACAGTTAGAAAGGATTCAAAGACAGTGCCTCTGGAGGAAATATGGTCAGGAGAAGGGACACTCTTTGGCTGATTGGCCTCTTGTCTGCAGGCCTAAGATGAAAGGGGGGTTGGTATTCTGAATTTGGGACTTCATAATGATGCATTGCTACTCAAGTACCTGAATAAATTATATAACAAAGCAGATGTGCCATGGGTTCGTATGGTGTGGGATTCATATTACTTTCATAGAATTCCTCATGACACTATTCTTTGTGGCTCATTCTGGTGGAGGGACATTTGTAAATTAATGCACAAGTATCGGGCTGTTACTTCTGTCACTGTTGGCAAGGGGGATTCTATTCTATTTTGGTCTGATCATTGGGAGATTGGCCAGTCTTGCATTCCCCTGCAAGAAAGGTTTCCAAGCCTTTTCTCTTTTTGCCTGAAGAAGAACATTTCTATCTTGGAAGTGGTTCAGGCAGGAAATTTGCGGCAAATGTTTTCTTTACCATTGTCTGAACTGGCTTTTAGGGAGTTCAATCAGCTATCGAGCTTGTTATCTGTGACTTCCTTGGACACTAGTTGTAATGACATCTGGGCTTGGAGACATGGGAAGAAAGCGGAGTACTCGGCAAAAAAGTACTATGATTTTGTTCATCAGCCTGTTATTGCCAATCCTATTCTCAGCTGGGTTTGGAAAAGCTGTTGTACCATGACCATTAAAATGTTTGCCTGGATGGTCATTATGGATAGAGTTAACACCAAGGATATGATCCAACGACGCCATTGGAGAATTGATGATGGACCTAGTTGTGTCCTATGCTCGACTGGAGTAATTGAGGATAGGAACCATCTGTTCTTCCAATGTAACTTCAGTATGAGAGTCTGGAACTACCTGCAAGTGTCCTGGTTGGATAGCGATGATATGGTGCAAATTACCTTACAAGCACGGAAGGAGTTTAATAAGCCTTTTTTCTCAGAGGTGGTATTTCTTGCATGGTGGAATATTTGGAAAGTTAGGAATGACAGGGCTTTTAGGCATGTTAACCCAACTTTTAAGCAGTGGAGAAATGGGTTTATTCATGATATTACCCTTCTTTCTCACCGGATCTAGACAAGGTACAAGGAGGCTCTGCTCAAATGGATTGATTTCCTGGCTCCTTGAGGGCAATCTGTGTTGTACCTTCTTTCTGTCCTAGCTGTACATTGTAGTGCTTTTTTTCCTTTACTTTCTTAGTTTTCTTTAGCCTTTCTAGTATAGCTTTTATTTCTCTTGGTTCCTCCTCTTGAGGAACTCTGTACTTGTTTTCTTTGTTCTATCAATAAAATGCTGTGGGGTGTAAGCCCTGCAGTCTTCCAGGTCAAAAAAAAACACTTCACCATTATTTGGGCCTAGAGGAAGGCATTGGGAAGTAATAAGTAGATGATGGGTTGCTAGAGTGATAGAATCTTAAACCCTAGTTTATGCGTTGCTTCGTAAGGGGCTGATTTGGATCCATATGTTTCATGCTATGGTTAGGTTTACCTTAATACTTTTGTTGTAGTTGCGGATGCTTGCAATAGAGATTAATCATAAGTGGGATGTTTGTTCAAGTAAGAACAGCACCCAAGCACCGGTCCACCCACCTATCAAATTATCAAAGTACCGAACACGAATCATATGAACGTGATGAAAACTAGCTCGACGATATTCCCATGTGTCCTCGGGAGCGCTTTTCCTTATATAAAAGTTTGTCCAGGCTTGTCCCTTGCTACAAAAGGGATTGGGCCACCTTGCTGCACTTTATTTACTTTTGTTACTTGTTCCTCGTTACAAATTATCCTATCACAAAACTATCTGTTACCACTTATTTCAGTACTTGCAGAGAATAACTTGCTGAAAACCGCTTATCATTTCCTTCTGCTCCTCGTTGGGTTCGACACTACGATAGATCCCCCATACTTGTGCGTCATCAGTGTGTTATTTTATCAATGTGTCCCCAGTCGAATGTCAACCATCGACTCGCAACTAGGAGGGTGTGTGTGTTTGTTGAGAACCCCCAGTTGCAAGTTGACCATCGAGTCGCAACTAGGGGGTGCATGTGTGTGTGTGTGTGTTTTATTCATGGCCCCCAGTTGCAAGTAGACCATCAACTCGCAACTATGGGGATCTGTGCGTGTGCGTGTGTGTCGAGGGTCCCCAATTGCATGTCGATAACCGACTTGCAACTAGGAGTGTTGTGTGTGTCTATTTGTCAAGGGGTCCCTAGTTGCATGTCAAGCATCTCACTCACAATTAGGGTCCCAAGTTGCATTTTAATAATCGACTCGCAACTGGGGTGTGTGTGTGTTATTTTATCAAAGTGTTCCCAGTTGAATGTCAACCATCGACTCGCAACTAGGAAGGTGTGTGTGTTTGTTGAGAACCCCAGTTGCAAGTTGACCATCGACTCGCAACTAGGGGGTACGTGTGTGTGTGTGTGTTTTTTTATTCGTGGCCCCCAGTTGCAAGTTGACCATCAACTCGCAACTACGGGGATGTGTGCGTGTCTGTGTGTGTCGAGGGTCCCCAATTGCATGTCGATAACCGACTTGCAACTACGAGTCTTGTGTGTGTGTGTGTGTGTCTATTTGTCAAGGGGTCCCTAGTTGCATGTCAAGCATTGACTCGCAACTAGGGGGGTGTGTATTTTGTTGAGGACCCCTAGTTGCAAGTTGCCCATCGACTCGCTACTAGGGTGGGTGGGTGTGTGTGTCACTAGTAGAAAAAGGGTCAAACGTGAAGCACATTAGTGCCGGTTTGTATTTGAGCCGGTACTAATGGTACCATTAGTGCCGATTCGAACGGATTTGCATTAATGCCGGTTCGTGTTGAACCTTTAGTACCGGTTCGTGGCACGAACCGGTACTAAAGGGGTGGTGGCAGGCTGGCGTCAGGCCAGGGCCCCACGATAACCTTTAGTACCGGTTCGTGCCATGAACCGGTACTAAAGGTCTAACCTTTAGTACCGGTTCGTGCCATGAACCGGTACTAAAGGTCTAACCTTTAGTACCGGTTCGTGCCATGAACCGGTACTAACGGGGTCTGACCTATAGTACCGGTTGGAGACACAAACCGGCACTATAGGGCAATTTTCAAACTTGAAAAAATCATAACTAAATCATCCTAATTCAGAAAAATACATATAATATATCAAAATTTGCAGAACAAAAGGATTGATCCGCTGAAACACCAGTTTTCCGTTTCGACAATTTTTTAAAATCACAAAATTCCAAAGGGAAAATAGAGTTTTTGGGCGTTTTAGACGTTTTTTTGGACGTTTTTAGCGTTTAGTGCTAGGGTTTAGATTTCAGCGTTTAGGGTTAGGTTTTGTGGTCTAAACCCTTAGTTTTTACTGTTTAGCATAGAGTTTCTGACATTTTATGTCCCGGGTTTAGGGTTTAGGACAATTTTTGAAATGACAAATTGTAAAAGGAAAAAAAGATATGCTCTAATTTATGTTTTTTTGAATTTTGGTTGAATCTTGTCAAACCGGTCAAACAACTGATTCAAGAAATATAGAGTGTTACTAAATAATTACGCAATAATATTAGTGTTACTAAATAAGTATCTCAGTTTTTTTGAATTTTGTTCAAATCTGGTCAAACTATGGTCAAAATGTGGTCAAACTATGGTGAAACTACTTATTCATGAAATATTAGTGTTACTACATAATTATTCAAGAATATTAGTGTTACTAAATAATTATTTCAATTTTTTGAATTTTGGTCAAATCTGGTCAAACTATGGTCAAACTGTGGTCAAACTATGGTCAAACTTATTCAAGAAATATTAGCGTTACTAAATAACTACTGTTTTTTTAGAATAATAGTTTCAAACTCAAATGGTGAAATGTGTGACTTCATGCTCAAGCTAAACTCCTGAGGGTTAATAGGATTGACATCTTACTATTGTCAGGAAAACAACAAGTACAGACTCGGAAATGAAGGAGAATATAACCTGAAAGTTAAGCGTGCTCGGGCTGGAGTAGTGAGAGGGATGGGTGACCGGTCGGGAAGTTAGATGATTTGGAATGAGTGATCCACACTTGAGCAGTTAAGAGAGGTGATTAGAGACTAAATCATCAAATAATTTAGAAAAATTAAAAATAAAAAAATCAAATTTCTTTTCCAAAATTTTCAAAAAAAAACCTTTAGTACCGGTTGGTAACACCAACCGGTACTAAAGGCCCCCGTACCAGGGCGCGAGCTCACGCCACGTGGTGGCACTTTAGCGCCGGTTCGTGTCGAACCGGTACTAAAGGGGGGGGGGGCCTTTAGTGCCGAAACGTTAGTGCCGGTTCCATAACCGGCACTAAAGGCCCTTACAAACCGGTACTAATGGTCCGTTTTCTACTAGTGCCACACACACAGCCAACTCCACACATACAAGGCTAACTCCTCACAAATCTATGTAAACCACCTACACCTAGCCCGGCCGAGCGCCACTCTGCGATCTCATCAAGAACAAGGGTAGGAATGAGGTGCGCCGGTCTTTGCTGCTCCAGCCTGTTGAAAACCCTGGCATTCCTTTGCTTCCAGAGAGTCCACGCAACTGCACTCACCAGGGTGTCGAAACCACATCTATCCGCTCCCCCAAACTTCTTCCTCTCTCGAAGCCACCAGGCAGCGAAGGTATCGTGGCGTGTCGTTCCTAGGATATTGACCCCTAGCAGGTCAAAGATCCGGTGCCACACTTCTTGTGCATAGGTACATCTGGACAGGATATGATCCACATTGTCCTCGTCCTGCATGCACGTGTAACAAGGCGACGGGAGCTCCTGAAGTCCATGTCTTGCCCGTCTGTCTGAGGTCCACACCCTGTACTGCAACGCGAGCTAGATAAATAGCTTGCATTTCAACGGCGCGTAGCTTCGCCAAGTGCATGCCGCCGTCGGCGATCTGGGGATGTTGGAGCAAAGGTCGTCGTAGACCGACTTGGCCGTGTAACTCGCCGTAGACGAAGCCGACCAGGCAAACACACCCGGCACGTTCATATCTCTTTGCACCGTGTTGATCACGTGGCAGAGGTGCATGCACTGGATCTGAGCCATAAACGAGGCGGTGATGTTACAGTCCTCCTTCCATCTCTCTCCCGTGAGGGCTTGTTGCACGGTGCGACTGTTGACCACTCGGGTTTGCACCGTGGCAAACAGAAGCAGCGCGATGTCGGCAATCCGGAAGCCGTGCAACCATCTGTCACGCCAGAAAAGGACCCCATCTCCTCTGCCAACCGTGATTTGGACCATCAAGTCGAACACAGCTCGTGCGTTGGCATCTTCGATCATCGGCAGCCCCTGCCAAGGCCGTCTAGGATCAGTTCTCCTTAACCACTCCCACCTAACTCGGAGAGCAAGGGCGTGTGCCTTCAGATTTCTAACTCCCAAATCGCCAAGTTGCTTCGGTGTGCAAACCATATCCCAAGCCACTAAGCACTGGCCTCCGTTTGACCGCTCCTTGCCTGCCCAGAAAAATGATCTCATCCATTTGTTCATCTCCTTGAACACCCATTCCGGCGCGTCCGCGATCAGCAAGTGGTAAACGGGCCTAGCAGAGACAACCGACTACACAAGAACGAGGCGTCCCGGCCGCTGAATGAGGCCACGTTGCCAGGACGGCACGAACTTGCGAACCTGGTCCAGCATGGGCAGCCACTCGGCTCGGGTCAGACTACGAATAGCTAGCTGCAAACCCAGGTACCGACAAGGGAACTCCATCAGCCCACACTGCAAGATCTGGGCCACCCGAGCTTTATCCTCCTCGTCCCCACGGATCAGAATGGCGGAAGACTTGTGGTAGTTAATTCTCAGACCTGATGCTTCCCCAAAAGCAGCCAGCATCTCCCTGACAGCCGAAAGATCCTGACAAGATGGCTTAATGAAGAGTGCCACATCATCAGCGTAGATTGAAAGCCTTTGCGTTGCCGAGATGCCCGCGTAAGAGCTAAGCACACCCATTTCCGTAGCCTTGATAAACAGTGTCGTCAGCACGTCCATGACGATGACAAAGAGCATCAAAGATATCGGATCGCCTTGCCTTAGGCCACACGCATGTAGAAAACTCTTGCCTGGCACTCCATTGACCAAAACCTTGGTGCTAGCCGAGTGTAATAGTATCATCATCCAGCTCATCCATTTTTGACCAAAACCCTTGGCTCTCATTACTTCAAAGAGGAACGGCCATGATAGTGAGTCGAAAGCCCTTGAGATATCCAACTTCAGGAACACGCCATGCACTTCCCTCATGTGAATCTTCCTCGCCACTTGACGAACCAACAAGAAATTGTCGTGCAGATGCCTGCCTTTTATGAAAGCGGACTGGTTCACTTCCACGATGTCTTGCATTTGGTTCCGCAGGCGGTTTGCGAGAACCTTCGCAAAGAGCTTGGGAATGCTATGAATGAGGCTGATCGGCCTGTAATCACCTATCTCTTCTGCATCCGATTTCTTTGGAATAAGAATGATGTGTGCCTTGTTAATCTTTGCAAAGCCCCTTCCATCTCCTACAAAAAGCTTCATCAAAACTGCCATGACATCAGACTTAATGATCTGCCAGGCCTGCTGGAAGAACGCCCCTATGAATCCGTCTGGCGCTGGTGCACGGTCGCCTGGCATATCCTTAATAGCTGGCCACACCTCCTCCTTGGTGATCATCTCCTCAAGCATGCCGAGCTCCCTTGGTTCGATACCCAAAAAGTTTAAGTCTAGGGTGTGCCCTCTAGCAGTCGTTCAGCCAAGCAATTGCTCATAGACCTCCGCAAAGGTATCCACAATACACTCCTGGTCCGTGATGATCTCATCCCCTCTCTTGATATGCGGAATGAAGTTCTTGGAGCAACGTCCGTTCGCCATCGCCTGAAAAATCTTGGTGTTCGCATCACCATCCTTGATCCATTTCAATCTTGATCTCTGTCGATCGATCGTCCTCTCCAGCGCCGCCAGCCCCAGCAGCGAGTGCTTGAGCATGCGTCTGAGCCAAGCTTCGATCGCCTGAAGCGTTCTCTGTTCCTGCGTGATGTCCAGCCGGTGGATGATCCAAGTGGCCACCCGCATCATAAGCTTCACGTTCCCCAATTATCGATGGCCCCACGCCTGAAGGTAGATGGCGGTGTTACGAAGCAGGGCGTCGAGCCTCTTGTATGGATCCACAATGCCTGGGTCACGCACCCATGCCTCCTTCACGGCCTCCTCAAAGCCATCCATCTTGGTCTAGGAAAGCTCGAAACGAAACCTCTTCTTGGGGCAGAAACTAGCACTGGTTGACAGGTGCAGAGGAGCAAGATCCGACACCCCTGTCGAAAGTGCCTGCAGCAAATAATCCGGGTACTCCAACTCCCAGTCCACCGAGATCAGTACTCTATCAATCTTGGTAAGGGTAGGCACCTCACGCTCGTTTGACCACGTGAACTTCCGACCGTGCATGTACATCTCCTTGAGCTCATGATCATCGACGAACTGCCGAAAAGCATTCATCATAGCCCTGTTAAGATTATTGTTATTCTTCTCCGAAGCTCGAAGAATTAGGTTAAAATCTCCCAACACCATCCGTGGACCTGGGCAAGAAGCACGCCTTGCAGCAAGGTCTTCCAAGAATTGGCATTTAAGCTCATCACTTTGTGGTCCGTAGACAACCGAGATCCACCACGGTTCGCCAACTTTCGTGTGTACCAAGCCGGTAACAAAGTTAGCATTGTAAAGGAAGTAGTCAACCGAAAGCATCGAACCATTCCACGCAAGGAGGATGCCACCCCTCGTCTCATCAGCTGGAAGGTAAATAAAACCATCAAAGGATGGTCTTAAGCATTGCATAACAATGAACTGGTCAATTACATCCATTTTCGTTTCTTGAAAGCAAATCAAATTCGGCTTCACCGAGCTAACGAACTCCCTCACAGCCTTGCGTTTTGCCGGATTGTTCAAACCTCGAACATTCCAACATAGCACCTAGGGTTGTAGATCCATGAAGTGATCAAGCCCCAACTCCTAAGCCAACTAACTAGTTGACCGTAATCATCACCGAGTTGCTCGCCTCTAGCTCTTCCACCAATGGGATGGTCTTGCCGAAAAGTCCAGCGATGATCCGGATGTGCTGCTCCCTGAGGGGCGAGTCAAAGAGTGCCTTGAGCTCATTGACGACGCCCTCATCCACCGTCAAGTCCTCTGGAACCAAACCGAGGGCGTGTAGAAGCACGTTTTCCACCAGTCCGTCCTTTGAGCGTTTGGTTCCAGCTGCCTTCTTTGATGATCTCGTGGCTCTCTTGGGCGTGAAAGGTTCAGCCTCGGGGCGAAGCTGTGACGCCTGAACCTCACGAAGAAGCAGGGGGGGGGCAGCCGCCTGATGATGTTAGAGCAGAAGCTCTTAAGCTTGCCGTAGGCTTGAGCCTCTTGAGGTGTCATCCCCTCTGTCTCGCCTCCGAATTCTGCTTGCACTAGACCTAGCTCAGTACCATGTGCACCGCCCCCTAGCTCCTGCACCTCCCGAACCGCATCTGTGGCAATCTGCTGTAACTGGGGTGATTTGCTCACCAGAACGAGCGCGCCAGCCGCCTGGTCGATCTGCCCCGCGCCGGACATGCCGGACGTGCATGTCTCCATGCATGGCGCATGCACATGATTTCCATCACCGGTCCCACCAATAGATAGCACCACTCCATCTCCTGTGCCAGACCCACCAGTAGCCATCTCTGCAATTGATCCGGGCACGGGGTCCGCCATGTTGCACATCACCCCAGCTGCGATGGGATCCCCAGCCGGTCCCACCTCCTGAGCTTTGTCCTGCATGCCAACCTCTAGCACGTGGCCCGCAGACGCGCCAGCTGTCGGGGGGTCGGGGTCCAGTCTGTCTCGATCCACGGAAGCCACCATGCCCATTTCCTCATTTGCCCGTGGGCCACTACGGGAATCGCTCGGGCAGCGCGCGCCAACCACCACCTCATCCGCCCGATCCGATGACTCCTGCCCCAACGGCACCGTGCGTGTTTCCAATGGACGAAGCTCAGTCTCGTCCGCCCGGGGCCCCGCCGTTCGAGTGCGCCCGTCCGTCTCAGCCACTTGTCCTCCCTTGTCCGCGCCAGTCAGATTCAAAATTGGTTCTAGAGCCGTCCCGCTCCCCTATCCATGTGCTTGCTGACCCAAAAGGCGGTCAAAAGCCGACACCCTGACGGCCACCCTATCCTGAAGCCTATTTGGTGGCCCCACATGCAGAACATTCGGGGCGGGGGGCATGGGAGGAAGGCGCCAATCCAGCTCCTCGTTCGCCCTGCCTGCCGTGCCATGGCCGCCGCCGCCACCGCCAGAAGACTGGCCCTGCGCACCACCGCGCACATCTCTGACACCGAATTGCCAAACTCGCTGCTTTGGCCTCTGCCCACCGCCTCCATCGTGGAAACCGTCCGGGGAATCTGGCAAGCCACTTTGCCCACTGTCAGAAGAACTTCCCAAGAACCACGGCTCCCCCGCTTCACGGAAATCCGCCACTGCATCGATATGGATGACGATCTTGTACTGGAGCAATGGTGGTGGTAACTCCGAGCCTGGCTCCGGGATGGCCAGCCAGCGTAACGAGGGAATCTCCTCCGGGTTTGCCGTCCACGCAGTGAGCCTGAACGCAGAAAGATCAGCTTTTGAACTCGACTCCGGCGCAACTAAGTCCACCTTGCATGCCGTCCCCAACAACTCCTCCGCTATCTCCCGATCCCAAGCATGTGGCGGAATCCCCTCCATGACAATCCAAACCTTGAAGCCCATGGTCGAGAAGACTGCCTGCGACTGCTGGTTCCATGGCCTGAAGAACAGTCTATCGCCCTCCCACTCCACGGCTGGGTACGACGCCACCCTGTTCCGAAGCTCAGCCGACGCAAAGACGACCAAAAAGTCCTCCGGCCGGTAAGGATGCACCGAGACCTGGTCCGCCGAGATGTCTAGCCTCCCCACCAAGATCTCCAGCACCCGCTGCGGTGAGAGGCGTCTCCGGGCACCCCCCCCCCCCCACGTAGGCGACCATGGCGAAGCGTAGCCGGCGCTCCAAGTCCTCCGTGGACTGCGAGCGCCGCACCACACACAGCTCCGACGCGCCTTCCCCCGCTTCCATCGCGACCTAGAGCCGTGGGGGCGCGAGACGCGACCAGGCCGCCTCGGCAGCAGCACGAAGCGAGGGGGGATGCATCGGCGGAGGCGGCGGGGGAGGGAAGGCCGCACGAGGCGCCGGGCGGTCTGGGCTGACCCGGGGCGACGAGCGGCGTGCCACCTTGGCGATCGCCTCACGACGAAGCTCATTAGCCGAAGAGGGGCTCCGCGGCCTCTTGCAATCGCCGGAGCCATGACCCGGCCAGCCGCATCTGATGCACACCGCCTGGTTGGTGCAGTCCCGCCGGAAGTGGCCCTTCTCGAGGCACCTAAAGCACTTGTCACGCATCTCCGGGATCATCTCCGCCGGCGGCGGCGAAGGCACGCGCCGCCCTGCCGCAGCATCTTCGCCCTGCCCGCCCTGTCCATGATGGAGGCGCCAGAGCTCCTTCTTGGTGGGAGGAGGTCGCTCCCAGCCCGAGGCAGGGCCCTCCAGGCGTGGCGCGGAGTCCACCGCTGGCTGCAGGTCCGACTCAGCCGAGCCCTCTGACAGCCCCAGCCCAAAGACCACCGGCCTCTCACCCGGACAGATCTGGGTGGCCGGGACGGCCGGAGTGGCACGGCCCGGGGCGCGGTGGACGCCGGCGCCGGAGTAGCACACGGCGGGGAAGGGGGAAGGGGGAAGCTCGAGAGACGGCTATTACTTGTCACCCGCACGGAACTCAGCCACCTTTAGACTATACATCTGATTTTGATTACTAATATGCGTCTCTGAATTTCTCATGCGTTTTCAGCAATGGAGATGCTCTTTCACGTGGACCTAAGGCAGCATAAATAATTTAGATTACACAGTGTGACTTTGTAAACATTTGGCTTACACAAGTGGTTCATTGCTATTTGCTAATATATGTCTCTGAACTTTGTAGCAGAGGGATTATTTTGCAAGCAGTCCATGCAGTCAACATGGCCACCCATTCATTATTTGTTTATGAGACCCCATAACTGAATTAAGACTTTTTCTTACTGATTTGTTGGAGATTCCATGTGCAATTTTGGTGTTAAATGTAACTACTCGATGCTTTAGCAAACGTCGTGCTTCGCAGCTGAAACACGGTTCAGTTAGTTTTACTTAGTTTTGTGATAATACTTACATATAATATATGCATGATTGTTGTTATTAAGTCAATTCCACGTGGTGTGAAAATATGCATTTGCAAACTTAAACACAATCATTTTTTGGTTAGTGCAGTTTCCAAGTTAATTGTTGTGATTAGCTATGTCGATTCCAATTTTCTAAATGAACTTTATAAAAAAAACTTTCACAATTTCAAGGATGATATTTCACCTAGAGTGCATAGGGATCAGGACTAGAATACATGTAGATACATTAGTTTGAGCGTCAACTAATTTCAGATGGAGGAAGTAGGTCTTGTGCATATGGTTTATTTTGTGCTTTTAATTATTATCATTAGTTGTAACAACTCCAAGTTTCTAACCAAATTTTATTTTCTTTATAGATAACTGAAAACTTTCAATTGACGAGAATGAGTTTTGATCTGAAGTTCCAAGGATCAGGAGTTGTATCAACGAGACTCATTTCACGAGTATTTCAACCACTTTGTTTAACTGGATTCTTAGGGTCGTTTCCTATGTATATGAGGCTTATGTGTGGGATTCATTTTGCGTCTGCAGCAATCCAGGAGGCACCTAGAATATACTTTTATTTATATTACCATGTTGCTCAATATTCTACAATGTTTTGTCTCTAATTATATGAATATGAATCTACGCATTTCAGGCCCGCAGCAACGCGGGGTATCACCTAGTATATACAACAACCAGATAGAGTGTCCATCATATTTGATAGATGAGAATTGTTCTTGAAGGAAATAAATTGATTCTTATGTTATTTTCCATTGTGCGATGAAAGGTGTTAGTGCCGATCAATTTTGCGGTTATGGCTTCCTCCGGCGATGCAGCTTCCTTTAGGGTCAATTCTGCGATCGAGGAGAAGAGCGCCGATGACCTCTTGGCAGCGCTCATTGAGAAGAACCCGCAATTGAACATAATTAAGTATTTTGAGGATCTGAAAAGGAAGAATCCGCCAACTAAGGAGAGCAAGGCCCCACCACGTAAGGAGAGAGACGACCCGGTGCCATTGAGTCCACCGACCATCATTCCAGATGACACTTGGTCCTCCGATGTGGGTGATGCTTCCATGTGCTCTGACTCCACGATCACTAGTTTCACCGACTACACATCGAAGTAGTCCACCTAGATAGTTTGACGTTGATTTAGTATTTTAGTTATGTAGCTGTTGATATGGACTTGTATTGCCACTTGCGATGCTTTTGGGTGTATGGGTGATGAATGCTCTGGTGGATTATTTATGACGTGCTATTTTAACCTTGCATTCCTTCTCCGGATCTTTTTCTATTTCTTTGTAGATGAAGTGGTATGCGGTGTACAGAGGTAGGTGTTCAGGAGTCTATGATTTATGGGCCGCATACAACGACCAAGTGCTTTATTACCCAGGCGCCTCCCACGACTCGTTCAATAGTAGGGAGAAGGCGAGTATTATTACAATTAGTATTTTCTTAAGCAGAAGAGAAAAATTTAAGTAGGCAATGGTGCAAGCCAGAAACTGCTTATCGGGTTTAGTGAATTGAAGAACTTCATAATTCTCTTTCAGTTCGTCATAATTGTGGTATTGTTTTTATCATGTGGTCACATGTAGATAGGCATTGACCACTTTGTTTTTTACTATGTAGCCACTTGTACTAGCGAACTACTTGTAACTTCAAATGAAGCTTGCGTGAACTATTTATATAATGCGCATGCGAGTTTGTTGTTAAACTCTGAGACTTGAAGGACTGCTTTGTGTATTGTATATCTGCTTTCCCTGCAGCGATATGACGGAGAAGAGGCTGAAGCAAAACTGTCAGAGGATGTTTACCGAGCGCCGCTCTCGGGAATCATAAGTTTGCCGAAAGTGTCTCTCGGCAAAGGCCTATGCGCTGGGAGTTGCTGGAGCTACTATGCCGAGAGGGGCATTTTGTAAAGACACCGACGGAATTAGCTGGCTATGAAGTCACTTTATTTTGCCGAGTAGCACTGTTTAGCTCTCGGCAAACACTTTGCCGAGTGTCCGACGAATGGTTCTCGGCAAATTCCTGTTTGCCTGAGACCTCTATATGCCGGGTGGCCTTTGTCGAGTGCAACTTTTGGTAACGGCTTTGCCGGCAGTATTTGGTTCTTTGCCGAGTGTCCGTGGCACCTGTCGTATAGGTCGATTCAAGTAGTGTGACCTCATCACATAGTTGGTGCGACGAGAGCAACAAAGCAAGAAAATAATTGCTCGCAAAGAAAGCAAGAAAATAATTTACCTGTGGCTGTGTCGCGTCGTGTGGATGTAGAGCTGAATCAGCGAACTGCAGATCGTCCCCAGTAGTTCCATTGCAAGCACTCCACTGCGAGGCCGCAGCGTCCAGATCTTCAGCCTCCGGCTAAGAAAGCAACGTCGAGCCGGTAGAGCCAGTCGCCTCCATGTACGAGCTGCCGCGCTCGAGCCAGACGAAGCAGCTGCGCCCAGCCAGGAGCTACCTCCTCGAGGTCCGGGCCGGAGCTCTCGAGCTAGTCAGCCGCTGCGGCCACCCAGGATCCATGCGTGGCTGAGCGCTCGAGCTGCCGCGTCCGGCGAGAGAAATGGCCAGCGGCAGGAGTTTCAATCCGGCGAGAGAGTATGGGGGCAAGGAGGAGGACATCGCGGCGGCTTCATTCCCTCCGTCCGGCTTGTGAGTTCTGACGGAGAAAGAAGAGTAGGAAGGCAATACGAGTGACACTTCTGGAAAGAAAATCGGTACGTCCATCCAAGTTGTATGACCGTTTGGAAAGAAAATCGGACGACCTACTTTCCCTTCCGGTTTTTTCTCGTACGGGTGGAACTCCGATGCTGACTCCGGGATCTGATCCGACCATGCTGTGTATATATACATGATGAAATAAGGGAAGGCAAGTCTAGCTTTACCGCACGGTGAGTCTTCCTCTGCTTCAACTAGGCGGAGAAGAAGTCTGCGCCAACGCTGCTTTGTGGCGTCAAGTTGGAGGCTGCGCCACCGATCGAATCGATGGAGACCTCACGTGGAGGCATCCACGCTCTAAGTGACGCCGCTCTGGTGCACATCCTTGTCCGCCTCCCATCGGTGTCGGTGCTCCGTTGTCGCGCCATCTGCAAGGACTGGCATCGCGTCACCACCGACCGTTCCTTCCTCATCGCCCACGCCGCTAGCCGCCCCCGTGAGATGGTCGTCCAATTCATCGCCATGTCACTCGAGCCGACGCAGGAGCAGACATACCGCTTCCTTTGCGACCATGACCCCTCCGGCGACTTTGAGAATGTCTTGTATTCTCTCCACGGTCTGCTTGTGCTAAAACAAAGTTGGTCCCTCTCCTATTGCTCAGTCTTCGAGTGTGGCTTCTACTTCCACACTTCTTCCGGCGAGTATCGCCTTTTATGCCATGCCATTGGCAGATTACCAAAGTACGAGGTTCCAGTGGCTCATCGTGGAAACCTACATTGGCTCTCTAAGCACCCTCAAGCCAACCACACTAGAAAGATGCTAGCATTCGACACAGCTTCCGAGACATTCCGGCTCATGTCCCAACCCTCGCCAGACAATACCGTGAGAACATCCTTATTTGAGCTCGATGGGGAGCTCTGCGTCGCCGCTATGTCACAGAGCTTAACATCCCTGGACATATGGAGCCTACAAGACTACAAGGCGGAGACCTGGACATTGCTCCATTGGGTTCATGTGCCAATGCCCGTACTATACAAACGCGATGAAGTATCGGCGAGCAAGGTAATCTCTCTTGGGAACGGTGCCATCCTCATCGGATGTCCTAGATGTAACGTGGCCAGGATGTACCACCTCAAGGACAAGAGGATGATTTGCGAAGATTTCACATTCGGTAGTATAGTAGATCCCAGATTCCTTGTATTTAATGAGAGTCTGGTGCCACCTGTTTCTTTTGACTCCCCTCGCTGCTCGGATCTCAAGACTATATACTTCTTCTAAGGGAGTTAGCAACCTTTTGCAGCAAAAATATTTCCTTATGTTTTTCTTAGTGGTAGGCGATATGTTGTCATGCGTTTGTGGTGCCTTACCTAAGACCTTAGTTTCATGGAGATGCTTATATGAATATGGTATGTATGCGCATGCTTCTAGTGCGCATCTATTTTTTTTGAAAAATAAATAAAAAGAAAATATAATGTATTCGGCAGGTATCATTCTATGTGGACATCTTTTTTTGTTGTTGCGAAAAATCCTATGTGGGTATCGTGCTCCAACTTTATTATGCATCTTATAACAGCTTTGGCGACAGTTTACTTAAACTTCTATTTACAATAACAAACTTCTGTGAGAATATGTGGTGCACTTCAACCAGATCCAATCATAGCTGTCTAGCGAGGTGCAGGAGAAAAACCATTGACTTCTGATGAATTTGGATGCATCCGGATAATAGGCTGCTCAAGCATCAGGAGACAAACTAAGTCTGGTAAAATGGGTGGTTGTGGCCCCTCCACCTCGGTCCGCTTTTGCTACTCAAGCTATAGCAACGAACTATGTGGAAGCTTTTTCAAAATCCCATGGTGCAGAGCAGAGACCACCCAGACTTTCATATAAGCTGAACATCGATGCATCTTTTATTGAAAAATGGAACAGGTGGAGCAGGTGCAGTGCTATGTAATGCAATTGGCGAAGCTATTGCAGGAGCTTGCTGGCCTCTAGATCAACTACTTGATACAGCAATAGCGGAGGCAACAACGCTTCAGTAGGGCATGTACATGATGGAAAAGTTGGGCCGTGTTCCAGCAATATTCAAGATATTTCAGGACCAAGTGCTCCGGACCCACAACTATGACACATTCCTTTGTGATGATAGTGATACAGAGTAGAAGGTTATACAGTAAGGTGAATTGTGGTTGCAAGAAGTTTGAATTTGCTGGATTCCTCTGCTCACGTTGCTTAAAAATACTTGATATCAATAATATGAAGCATATCTCTAAACAATATATTTTGAAAAGATGGACAATTGATGCCAAAGTTCTAGAGATAACAAGCGATCGCAATCCGCAGACAAATCAAATGGGTGCACCACAATTACAGTACGACCCATTCCTAAATGCTTCAATACAAACATCACCTGGTAATAAAATCTATATGTCACCACAACCTACTGTTGGCTTAGAGAAAGCAAAAACAAACCAGAAAAAGAAGACCGGTGATTCTTTACAACTACAACCTCAAAACACATCTAAGGTATAAGACGGTCTCACTTGTTTCACACAATAAATTTATTTTTACTGACATTTGTTTACCACTTTTTATAGGATCATTTGAAGTTTATGACAAATCAAATGGGTGCAGCGCAATTGCAACAACTCACTCCTAAATGCTTCATTGGACCCATCACTTGGTAATACAATCTCGATCTCACCACAAAACCAAAGAATGTGGCCAGGATTACAACCATACAACACACTAATGGTATAAGCATTCTACAGCGACTCCTCCTCCCGACTCCTCCCGTGTCGCCCCTGTGCGGCGACTGGGGGGAACCCTAGCTCCGCCGCGTCCTCGCCCCTCCCCCGACCTTTCCTCCTCGGCGCCGCCGGGCAAAGCCCGGTTGGCGTCGGCGGAGGCGATATCTCTTCTCCCATGGCTCGCTGGATCTGGCGCGGGCGGATTGCGGCGGTTGTTGGCGGCGCGCGCCGGTGCGGGCTTGGGGGCGACGGCTGGGCTCACGCTCGTGGTTTCCCCTGGTGTGCATGGGAGTCCGCTCGGGCCGCGCTGCGGTGGCCCTCGGCAAGTGGTGGCGAGCGCTGGGATCTCGATGGTGCTCCGGCATGTGCAGGCGGCGGCAGTCCCTGTGCACGGTCGACGGCTACGTCTCTGACCTGGACGGTGCGGGGGATGGCGGCGACCCGATGTGGCCGGTGATCTGGATGCGGTGGTGTCGGCGGCTCGCTGATCTGCCGGTGCTCCAGGGTTCTGCCTGGTGGTGCTGGTCGTGACGGCGGCCCATGCACGAGAGTTGGATCCCTTCGACCCGATCTGGGTGAAAACATGCCTTTGGCGTCTGCCAAGGCCGGCGGTGGCGGCGCTACCTACTTCATTCTCTTCTTGAAGGCATCGCCGTAGAGAAGTTCAAGGCCACTCTCTGCTACCTCTGGGGGAAACCTTAGATCGGAAGATGGTGGCGCCCTGGTGTCGTCCCTCCCTTGGGGGTGTCATTCTTGGAGGTACACACGTGATCGAGGGACCAGAGGACGGATTCTTTGGTGGAGCGGTGATTCATCCTACACACTGATGGCGACGGATCTTGACAACGTGGCACAGTCTAGATTCGGAGTTCGCTGTGGGAGGATGGACTCGCGCAAAAGGACAAAGTTGTCGGGCGTCGTGGTGGCGTCGATGGCAGAGAGACCTGGTACAGTACATGCAATAGTATAACTCTGAAGATGGATTGGTGCCAGGTGGCTGCGACGGCCTCATACCCGGCAGGCGTCCTAGTTGAGGAGTGCGCCGGACTGGTAGGTGCCCCATACCCGGCAGGCATCCTGGTTGGGACCTCGGGTCTTAGATGTTTAGGTTTGGCTGCGATGTCTGTTTGGTATTAGGCCCAGACTATCTGCACCCCTTCATCAATTAGATATGTGTAGCGACAGTTGTTGCTTAAACGGTGGCTTTAGTCTTGTTGTTGTATGGCTTTGTAAGGTCTTGTGAGAATAATTAATAAAGTGGCCGTATGCATCACCCAGATGCAGAGGCCGAGGGTCATTCTCCTTTTCTAAAAAAACGCATTCTACATTGTCAAATTTAATCATTTTGAAACTTCAGCACCATTAAACTTTGCTACTTTTCTGCATAGGGCACCCCTGAAAATAACATCTACACCGATGTGCAACTGTATAACTGTTGGGGAACGTAGTAATTTCAAAAAATTTCCTACGCACACGCAAGATCATGGTGACGCATAGCAACGAGAGGGGAGAGTGTGATCTACGTACCCTTGTAGATCGACAACGGAAGCGTTTGGTTGATGTAGTCGTACGTCTCCACGGCCCGACCGATCAAGCACCGAAACTACGGCACCTCCGAGTTCTAGCACACGTTCAGCTCGATGACGATCCCCGGACTCCGATCCAGCAAAGTGTCGGGGAAGAGTTCAGTCAGCACGACGGCGTAGTGATGATCTTGATGTACTACTGTCGCAGGGCTTCGCCTAAGCACCGCTACAATATTATCGAGGACTATGGTGGAAGGGGGCGCCGCGCACGGCTAAGAATATGATCACGTGGATCAACTTGTGTACCTCTAGGGTGCCCCTGCCTCCGTATATAAAGGCTCAAGGGGGGGTGCGGCCGGCCTAGGAGAGGCGCGCCAGGAGGAGTCCTACTCCCTCCGGGAGTAGGACCCCCCCCCCCAATCCTAGTTGGAATAGGATTCGCGGAGGGGGGAAAAGAGGAAGGGGGCCGGCCCCCTCTCCTTGTCCTATTCGGACCAAGGGAGGGGAGGGGCGCGCGGCCCATCTCTGGCTGCCTCTTCTCTTTTCCACTAAGGCCCACTAAGGCCCATATATCTCCCGGGGGGTTCCGGTAACCTCCCGGTACTCCGGTAAAATCCCGATTTCACCCGGAACACTTCCGATATCCAAACATAGGCTTCCAATATATCAATCTTTATGTCTCGACCATTTCGAGACTCCTCGTCATTTCCGTGATCACATCCGGGACTCCGAACAACCTTCGGTACATCAAAACGTATAAACTCATAATATAACTGTCATCGAAACCTTAAGCGTGCGGACCCTACGGGTTCAAGAACAATGTAGACATGACCGAGACACGTCTCCGGTCAATAACCAATAGCGGGACCTGGATGCCCATATTGGCTCCTACATGTTCTACGAAGATCTTTATCGGTCAGACCGCATAACAACATACGTTGTTCCCTTTGTCATCGGTATGTTACTTGCCCGAGATTCGATCGTCGGTATCCAATACCTAGTTCAATCTCGTTACCGGCAAGTCTCTTTACTCGTTCCGTAATACATCATCCCGCAACTAACTCATTAGTTGCAATGCTTGCAAGGCTTAAGTGATGTGCATTACCGAGAGGGCCCAGAGATACCTCTCCGACGATCGGAGTGACAAATCCTAATCTCGAAATACGTCAACCCAACATGTACCTTTGGAGACACCTGGAGAGCACCTTTATAATCACCCAGTTACGTTGTGACGTTTGGTAGCACACAAAGTGTTCCTCCGGTACACGGGAGTTACATAATCTCATAGTCGTAGGAACATGTATAAGTCATGAAGAAAGCAATAACAACATACTAAACGATCAGGTGCTAAGCTAATGGAATGGGTCATGTCAATCAGATCATTCAACTAATGATGTGATCCCGTTAATCAAATGACAACTCTTTGTCCATGGTTAGGAAACATAACCATCTTTCATTAACGAGCTAGTCAAGTAGAGGCATACTAGTGACACTCTGTTTGTCTATGTATTCACACATGTATTATGTTTCCGGTTAATACAATTCTAGCATGAATAATAAACCTTTATCATGATATAAGGAAATAAATAATAACTTTATTATTGCCTCTAGGGCATATTTCCTTCAGTCTCCCACTTGCACTAGAGTCAATAATCTAGATCACATTGCCATGTGATTTAACATCAATAGTTCACATCTTTATGTGATTGGTTCACATATCCATGTGACTAACACCCAAAGGGTTTACTAGATTCAATAATCTAGTTCACATCGCTATGTGATTAAGACCCAAAAAGTGATCATGTTTTGCTTGTGAGAGAAGTTTAGTCAACGGGCCTGCCAAATTCAGATCCGTATGTATTTTGCAAAATTCTATGTCTACAATGCTCTGCACGGAGCTACTCTAGCTAATTGCTCCCACTTTCAATATGTATTCAGATTGAGACTTAGAATCATCTGGATCAGTGTCAAAAACTTGCATCGACGTAACCCTTTATGATGGACCTTTTTGTCACGTCCATAATCGAGAAACATATCCTTATTTCACTAAGGATAATTCTGACCGTTGTCCAGTGATCTACTCCTAGATCACTATTGTACTCCCTTGCCAAATCAGTGCAGGGTATACAATAGATCTGGTACACAGCATGACATACTTTATAGAACCTATGGCCAAGGCATAGGGAATGGCTTTCATTCTCTTTCTATCTTCTGTCGTGGTCGGGCTTTGAGTCTTACTCAACTTCACACCTTGTATTACAGGCAAGAACTCTTTCTTTGACTGCTCCATTTTGAACTACTTCAAAATCTTGTCAAGGTATGTACTCATTGAAAAAACTTATCAAGCGTCTTGATCTATCTCTATAGATCTTGAAGCTCAATATGTAAGCAGCTTCACCGAAGTCTTTCTTTGAAAAAACTCCTTTCAAACACTCCTTTATGCTTTACAGAATAATTCTACATTATTTCCGATCAACAATATGTCATTCACATATACTTATCAGAAATATTGTAGTGCTCCCACTCACTTTCTTGTAAATACAGGCTTCACCGCAAGTCTGTATAAAACTATATGCTTTGATCAACTTATCAAAGCGTATATTCCAACTCCGAGATGCTTGCACCAGTCCATAAATGGATCGCTGGAGCTTGCATATTTTGTTAGCACCTTTAGGATTGACAAAACCATCTTGTTGCATCACATACAACTCTTCTTTAATAAATCCATTAAGGAATGCAGTTTTGTTTATCCATTTGCCAGATTTCATAAAATGCGGCAATTGCTAACATGATTCGGACAGACTTAAGCATAGATACGAGTGATAAACTCTCATCGTAGTCAACACCTTGAACTTGTCGAAAACCTTTTGCGACAATTCTAGCTTTGTAGATAGTAACACTACTATCAGCGTCCGTCTTCCTCTTGAAGATCCATTTATTCTCAATTGCTTGCCGATCATCGGGCAAGTGAACCAAAGTCCAAACTTTGTTCTCATACATGGATCATATCTCAGATTTCATGGCCTCAAACCATTTCGCGGAATCTGGGCTCATCATCGCTTCCTCATAGTTCGCAAGTTCGTCATGGTCTAGTAACATGATTTCCAGAACATGATTACCGTACCACTCTGGTGCGGATCTCACTTTGGTTTACCTACGAGATTCGGTAGTAACTTGATCTGAAGTTACATGATCATCATCATTAGCTTCCTCACTAATTGGTGTAGTAGTCACAGGAACAGATTTCTGTGATGAACTATTTTCCAATAAGGGAGCAGGTACAGTTACCTCGTCAAATTCTACTTTCCTCCCACTCACTTCTTTCGAGAGAAACTCCTTCTCCAGAAAGTTTCCGAATTTAGCAATAAAAGTCTTGCCTTCGGATCTGTGATAGAAGGTGTACCCAACAGTCTCCTTTGGGTATCCTATAAAGACACATTTCTCCAATTTGGGTTCGAGCTTATCAGGTTGAAGCTTTTTCACATAAGCATCGCAGCCCCAAACTTTAAGAAATGACAACTTTGGTTTCTTGCCAAACCACAGTTCATACGGTGTCATCTCAACAGATTTAGATGGTGCCCTTTTAACGTGAATGCAGCTGTCTCTAATGCATAACCCCAAAACGATAGTGGTAGATCGGTAAGAGACATCATAGATCGCACTATATCTAATAAAGTATGGTTATGACGTTCGGACACACCATTACACTATGGTGTTCCAGGTGGCGTGAGTAGTGAAACTATTTCACATTGTTTTAATTGAAGGCCAAACTCGTAACTCAAATATTTTACCTCTGCGATCATATCGTAGAAACTTTTATTTTCTTGTCATGATGATTTTTCACTTCACTCTAAAATTCTTTGAACTGTTCAAATGTTTCAGACTTATGTTTCATCAAGTAGATATCCCCATATCTTCTCAAATCATCTGTGAAGGTCAGAAAATAATGATACCTGCTGCAAGCCTTAATATTCATCGGACCACATACATCAGTATGTGTGATTTCCAAGAAATCCGTTGCTTGCTTCATTGTTCCGGAGAACGGAGTTTTAGTCATCTTGCCCATTAGGCATGGTTCGCAAGCATCAAGTGATTCATAATCAAGTGATTCCAAAAGCCCATCAGCATGTAGTTTCTTCATGCGCTTTACACCAATATGACTTAAACGGCAGTGTCACAAATAAGTTGCACTATCATTATTAACTTTGCATCTTTTGGTTTCAATATTATGAATATGTGTATCACTACGATCAAGATCCAACGAACTTGTTTCATTGGGTGTATGACCATCGAAGGTTTTATTCATGTAAACAGAACAACAATTATTCTCCGACTTTAATGAATAACCGTATTGCAATAAACATGATCAAATCATATTCATGCTCAACGCAAAAACCAAATAACACTTATTTAGGTTCAACACTAATCCCGAAAGTATAGGGAGTGTGCGATGATGATCATATCAATCTTGGAACTACTTCCAACACACATCGTCACTTCACCCTTAACTAGTCTCTGTTTATTCTGCAACTCCTGTTTCGAGTTACTACTCTTAGCAACTGATCCAGTATCAAATACTGAGGGGTTGCTATAAACACTAGTAAAGTACACATCAATAACATGTATATCAAATATACTTTTGTTCACTTTGCCATCCTTCTTATCCGCCAAATACTTGGGGCAGTTCTGCTTTCAGTGACCAGTCCCTTTGCAGTAGAAGCACTTAGTCTCAGGCTTAGGACCAGACTTGGGCTTCTTCACTTGAGCAGCAACTTGCTTGCTGTTCTTCTTAAAGTTCCCCTTCTTCCCTTTGCCCTTTTCTTGAAACTAGTGGTCTTGTTAACCATCAACACTTGATGTTTTTCTTGATTTCTACCGTCGTCGATTTCAGCATCACGAAGAGCTTGGGAATTGTTTCCGTTATCCCTTGCATATTATAGTTCATCACGAAGTTCTACTAACTTGGTGATGGTGACTAGAGAATTCTGTCAATCACTATTTTATCTGGAAGATTAACTGCCACTTGATTCAAGTGATTGTAGTACCCAGACAATCTGAGCACATGCTCACTAGTTGAGCGATTCTCCTCCATCTTTTAGCTATAGAACTTGTTGAAGACTTCATATCTCTCAACTCGGGTATTTGCTTGAAATATTAACTTCAACTCCTGGAACATCTCATATGTTCCATGACATTCAAAATGTCTTTGAAGTCCCGATTCTAAGCCATTAAGTATGGTGCACTAAACTATCAAGTAGTCATCATATTGAGCTAGCCAAACGTTCATAACGTCTGCATCTGCTCCTGCAATAGGTCTGCCACCTAGCGATGCATCAAGGACATAATTATTCTGTGCAGCAGTAAGGATAAACCTCAGATCACGGATCCAATCCGCATCATTGCTACTAACATCTTTCAACACAATTTTTCTCTAGGAACATATCAAAATAAACATATGAAAGCAACAACGCTAGCTATTGATCTACAACATAGATATGCTAATACTACCAGGACTAAGTTCATGATAAATTAAAGTTCAATTAATCATATTACTTAAGAACTCCCACTTAGATAGACATCCCTCTAATCCTCTAAGTGATCACGTGATCTAAATCAACTAAACCATAACCGATCATCACGTGAAATGGAGTAGTTTTCAATGGTGAACATCGCTATGTTGATCATATCTACTATGATTCACGCTCGATCTTTCGATCTCAGTGTTCCGAGGCCATATCTGCATATGCTAGGCTCGTCAAGTTTAACCTGAGTATTCTGCGTGTGCAAAACGGGCTTGCACCCGTTGTAGATGGACGTAGAGCTTATCACACCCGATCATCACGTGATGTCTGGGCACGACGAACTTTGGCAACGGTGCATACTCAGGGAGAACACTTTTATCTTGATAATTTAGTGAGAGATCATCTTATAATGCTACCGTCAATCAAAGCAAGATAAGATGCATAAAAGATAAACATCACATGCAATCAATATAAGTGATATGATATGGCCATCATCATCTTGTGCCTGTGATCTCCATCTCCGAGGCACCGTCATGATCACCATCGTCACCGGAGCGACACCTTGATCTCCATCGTAGCATCGTTGTCGTCTCGCCAATCTTATGCTTCCACGACTATCGCTACCGCTTAGTGATAAAGTAAAGCATTACAGCGCGATTGCATTGCATACAATAAAGCGACAACCATATGGCTCCTGCCAGTTGCCGATAACTCGGTTACAAAACATGATCATCTCATACAATAAAATTTAGCATCATGTCTTGACCATATCACATCACAACATGCCCTGCAAAAACAAGTTAGACGTCCTCTACTTTGTTGTTGCAAGTTTTACGTGGCTGCTACAGGTTTAAGCAAGAACCAATCTTACCTACGCACCAAAACCACAACGATAGTTTGTCAAGTTGGTGCTGTTTTAATCTTCGCAAGGACCGGGCGTAGCCACACTTGGTTCAACTAAAGTTGGAAAAACTGTCACCCGCAAGCCACCTATGTGCAAAGCACGTCGGGAGAACCGGTCTCGCGTAAGCGTACGCGTAATGTCGGTCCGGACCGCTTCATCCAACAATACCGCTGAACCAAATTATGACATGCTGGTAAGCAGTATGACTTATATCGCCCACAACTCACTTGTGTTCTACTCGTGCATATAACATCAAACCATAAAACCTAGGCTCGGATGCCACTGTTGGGGAACGTAGTAATTTCAAAAAAATTACTACGCACACGCAAGATCATGGTGACACATAGCAACGAGAGGGGAGAGTGTGATCTACGTACCCTTGTAGATCGACAACGGAAGCGTTTGGTTGATGTAGTCGTACGTCTCCACGGCCCGACCGATCAAGCACCGAAACTACGGCACCTCCGAGTTCTAGCACACGTTCAGCTCGATGACGATCCCCGGACTCCGATCCAGCAAAGTGTCGGGGAAGAGTTCCGTCAGCACGACGGCGTGGTGACGATCTTGATGTACTACTGTCGCAGGGCTTCGCCTAAGCACCGCTACAATATTATCGAGGACTATGGTGGCAGGGGGCGCCGCACACGGCTAAGAATATGATCACGTGGATCAACTTGTGTACCTCTGGGGTGCCCCTGCCTCCGTATATAAAGGCTCAAGGGGGGGTGCGGCCGGCCTAGGAGAGGCGCGCCAGGAGGAGTCCTACTCCCTCCGGGAGTAGGATCCCCCCCCCACTAATCCTAGTTGGAATAGGATTCGCGTAGGGGGGAAAAGAGGAAGGGGGGCCGGCCCCCTCTCCTTGTCCTATTCGGACCAAGGGAGGGGAGGGGCGCGCGGCCCATCTCTGGCTGCCTCTTCTCTTTTCCACTAAGGCCCACTAAGGCCCATATATCTCTCGGGGGGTTCCGGTAACCTCCCAATACTCCGGTAAAATCCCGATTTCACCCGGAACACTTCCGATATCCAAACATAGGCTTCCAATATATCAATCTTTATGTCTCGACCATTTCGAGACTCCTCGTCATGTCCGTGATCACATCCGGGACTCCGAACAACCTTCGGTACATCAAAACGTATAAACTCATAATATAACTATCATCGAAACCTTAAGCGTGCGGACCCTATGGGTTCGAGAACAATGTAGACATGACCGAGACACGTCTCCGGTCAATAACCAATAGCGGGACCTGGATGCCCATATTGGCTCCTACATATTCTACGAAGATCTTTATCGGTCAGACCGCATAACAACATACGTTGTTCCCTTTGTCATCGGTATGTTACTTGCCTGAGATTCGATCATCGGTATCCAATACCTAGTTCAATCTCATTACCGGCAAGTCTCTTTACTCGTTCCATAATACATCATCCCGCAACTAACTCATTAGTTGCAATGCTTGCAAGGCTTAAGTGATGTGCATTACCGAGAGGGCCCAAAGATACCTCTCCGACGATCGGAGTGACAAATCCTAATCTCGAAATACGTCAACCCAACATGTACCTTTGGAGACACCTGTAGAGCACCTTTATAATCACCCAGTTACGTTGTGACGTTTGGTAGCACACAAAGTGTTCCTCCGGTACACGGGAGTTACATAATCTCATAGTCATAGGAACATGTATAAGTCATGAAGAAAGCAATAGCAACATACTAAACGATCGGGTGCTAAGCTAATGGAATGGGTCATGTCAATCAGATCATTCAACTAATGATGTGATCCCGTTAATCAAATGACAACTCTTTGTCCATGGTTAGGAAACATAACCATATTTGATTAACGAGCTAGTCAAGTAGAGGCATACTAGTGACACTCTGTTTGTCTATGTATTCACACATGTATTATGTTTCTGGTTAATATAATTCTAGCATGAATAATAAACCTTTAACATGATATAAGGAAATAAATAATAACTTTATTATTGCCTCTAGGGCATATTTCCTTCAATAACTCAGCTCTTTTTAAAAAAAAAGGAGGATGACCCCCAGCCTCTGTATCTGGGCGATGCATATGGCCACTTTATTAATTATTCTCACAAGACCTTACAAAGTCATACAGTAGTAAGACTAAAGTCGCCGTCTAAGGAACAAACTGTCGCTACACCTATCCAGTTGATGAAGGGACGCAGATAGCCTGGGCCTAATACCAAACAGACATCGCAGCCAAGGCTAACATCTAAGACCTAAGACCTCAACCTTGCCACTTGCCCAGTGGCGGAGACAGGCCTGGGGCAGCTAGGGCTATAGCCCGAGGCCTAGAAGCAACTTACTTTGTAATTTCTTCATGCAAAGCATAGAAAATCATAGAAGTTTATCACTCAACATAGCATAGCCCCAGGCGTAGTCTGCATCTAGCTCCGCCACTGCACTTGCCGGGTCTGGGACACACACTGGTCCAGCGTGCTCTCAGAGGCCGCCGCCGCCAACTGCCACCGCTCCATCTCCAACCTAGCCACTTTATTAACTCAGCTCAGCAGCAACAGATGATTGGGACCTCTACCTCTGCTATGAGAGGACAAAATCAAGTCTTCTTCCAGGAACAAAAGCTAACTTAATCAAATCCTCTACCCCGCGTACTTGTGTGGGAGAATATCATAGAGAAACCAACATTCAAAGAAAACTCCGTGCAAACCACGTATGAAAGTTTAAAAAATTTGAAAAAAATGAGATATTAAGAGGCTGAGGCAGGGTCAAATATATGACGAGATTGCCGGACATTGTGATTCCGTAAAACATGACCATTGGATATTATTTTACTAAAAGGGTTTAGAGAATTACCCACCTTTGCCATTATACGTAAAGTAACATCTTTTATTTGAGTGTGTGTAGGGCACATCTAGATGTGCTCTATTTATTGCATATCTAAGTGGATGAATCAAGCATAAAGAGAAAAAAAATATATTTACACGAATCTCAATGTAAAATCAATGACATATGACTTAGATGTGCAATACTTATGATACATCTACATGTGCTTTAGCAAAACAGCTTTTATTTCCTCTTGGCGTGATACCTTTCCTACCAAAAATAGAAACCTGCATCTTCGTCCTTCAAGCTGTTGCGTGCTCTCCATGGGATGCCCTAATTTAATGGACTTCCGGTGCATGGCCGGGACGGCCAACACAGCTGGCCGATCAGCGCCAACCTCTTTTGGGCGCGGCTGCCAAATGAGCTTTCCATTCAATCTAAGTTGTGGATCAATAAAGCAAACTCAGGTGAGTTCATGTGTTTCCAAACAGCCAGAATCGAACAAGCAAAGATCAATCAACCATTGTAGTGTACGTGTGTGTGATGTGAATTTGTTTCCGGCCGACCGAGGTCAAGCAATTATCAATGAGCCGTTGTAGTGCGCGTAACGTGAATTTGTTTCCAGCCTGCCGCGTGTTGATACTAGCCTAGCTATCTTTGCATAGGAGTCCCTGTGTACTTGAGTCTAGGTTTCCAAACAACCGGAATCGATCAAGCAAAGAGAAATGACGAAATTGTTTCCGGACAGCCGCGTGTCGATTAAATAGCCTAAGAGCATCTCCAGCCATTGGCCCCATAAGGGTGCTTAAAATCGCCGTCTGAGAATGAGCCGGCCCAAAAAATCGGCCTGGGGCGAGTTGGTTCCTAACTGCCGGCCCCAGGACCGCCCCCAGGCGCGTTCAAAAAATAAAAGTATATAGCAAATTTCGGCAAAGTTCGACTAAACACGACAAATTTCGTTCAACTTGGACATATATTTCGACAAAGTTCACGGATTTTCATTACATAGCAAATATATAAACTAATCTAAAAAAGAAACTGGCTGAACACCGAGTAGTCGCCGTCGTCGCCGCCATCGTCACCGCCATCGTCATCGTCGGCCTTCTCCTCCTTGACGCGGGTGCCCCTGCTGGACCCGGCGTCGCCATGGCGGACTGGTGGCGGTGGCGGCGCGTCGTCGTCGTCGCTGTCGTCGATGACGACGAATCCTCCTTCATCGCGGCCCCGGTGGCGCTCCACAAAGCGCCGCAGGGCGGCGCACTGGCACTCCCTCGCCATCTTTAGGGAGTCCTGGCGTGCCCATTCAAGGGCCGTGTCGTCGTCGAGTTTATTATCCACTTTATATTATTTTTGAGACTAACCTATTAACCGGAGGCCCAGCCCAGAATTGTTGTTTTTACCTATTTTAGGGTTTCAAAAAAAGAAATATCAAACGGAGCCCAAACGGAATGAAACCTTCGGAAACGTGATTTTCTCAACAAACAAGACCCGGGAGACTTGGACCCTACGTGAAGACACAAAAGAGAAGGCCACGAGGTAGGTGCGCGCGCCTACCCCCCCCCCCCCCCCCCCCCCCAGGCGCGCCCTCCACCCTCGTGGGCCCCCTGTTGCTCCACCAACGTACTCCTTCCTCCTATATATAGCTACGTACCCCCAAACGATCAGATACGGAGCCAAAAACCTAATTCCACCGTCGCAACTTTCTGTATCCACGAGATCCCATCTTGGGGCCTGTTTCGGAGCTCCGCCGGAGGGGCATCGATCACGGAGGGCTTCTACATCAACACCATAGCCCCTCCGATGAAGTTTGAGTAGTTTACCTCAGACCTACGGGTCCGTAGTTATTAGCTAGATGGCTTCTTCTCTCTTTTTGGATCTCAATACAATGTTCTCCCCCTATCTTGTGGAGAACTATTCGATGTAATCTTCTTTTTGCGGTGTGTTTGTTGAGACCGATGAATTGTGTGTTTATGATCAAGTCTATCTATGAACAATATTTGAATCTTCTCTGAATTCTTTTATGTATGATTGGTTATCTTTGCAAGTCTCTTCGAATTATCAGTTTGGTTTGGCCTACTAGATAGATCATTCTTGCAATGGGAGAAGTGCTTAGCTTTGAGTTCATTCTTGCGGTGTCCTTTCCCAGTGACAGTAGGGGCAGCAAGGCACGTATTGTATATATTGTTGTCATTGAGGATAACAAGATGGGGTTTGCATCATATTTCATGAGTTTATCCCTCTACATCATGTCATCTTGCTTAAGGCCTTACTCTGTTTTTTAATTTAATACTCTAGATGCATGCTGGATAGTGGTCGATGAGTGGATTAATAGTAGTAGATCCAGGCAGGAGTCGGTCTACTTGTCTCGGACGTGATGCCTATATACATGATCATACCTAGATATTCTCATAACTATGCTCAATTCTATCAATTTCTCAACAGTAATTTGTTCAACCACCGTAGAATGCTTATGCTCTCGAGAGAAGCCACTAGCGAAACTTATGGCCCCGGGGTCTATCTTTATCATATTAATCTCCTACTACTTAGTTATTTCCTTTACTTTTTTACTTTGCCTTTATTTTACTTTGCATCTTTATCACAAAAATACCAAAAATATTATCTTATTATATCTATCAGATCTCACTCTCGTAAGTGGCCGTGTAGGGATTGACAACCCCTATTCGCGTTGGTTGCGAGGATTTATTTGTTTTGTGTTCTTCTTCGGAGAAAACCAACGCAGTGCTCAAGAGGTAGCACGACGCGAGCCCCGGCTCCGTCTTTGGCTTGACGAAGTGCGGAGGAGGACCCGACGAGGAGGCACGCCATCCGCCCTCGTTGATGACGATGCCGGCGCTGCGTGTGCGCCGGCTGAGCGGCGTCTCCGCCGCGGGCTCGGCCTTGACGCCGAGCAGCACCGGAGTGCCAGAGGAGTGCGAGGAAGAGCGCGAGGAGGAAGAGGAGGAGGAGCCGAACCTCCTTGACGCCCATGGCCCGTCGCGTCGGCGGTGCGCCGCAGCGGCCGCCGTCGCCGGGGGGTACACCAACGGCGGGTTTTTACCGCCCTCGAGGTGCGTCAGCACGCCCTCGAGTGTGCGGCCGGGGACGCCGCACCACAGGCGTCGCCCCTTACTGTTCTTTAGGCCGCCGACCACCGTCACGCCGTTGGTGGACGCCAGCCACTGCTGCTGACGACGTTGGAAGTACGCCGCCCAAGCCGCGTGATTGTCGGCGGCGTACTGGGGGAGGGAGAGCTGGGCATCGGCGAGGGAGGCGCGCACGACCTCGACCTCGTCGACGAAGTAGGAGGGTTTAGCCACGGCCTCGGGCAACGGGGGAATGGCACTCCCCCGTTGCTGAGCTGCCAGCCCGTCGGCCCGGCGCGCATGTCCGGCGGCGCCGGGATGTTCGCCTGGAATAGGAGCCATGACTCCTGTTCGCGGGGAGTGCGGCGGCCGAAGCCGTTGGCCGCCGCCTCGTCTCCGGGGAAACGCTCGGCCATCGGGAAAGGGGGAGGGAGAGGGAGGGGCTGGGTGGCGGCTCACGGGAGAGGGAGAGGGAGGGCTCGGCGGCAGCGTTCGGGAGAGGTAAAGCTCGGCGGCGAGGGCGGGGCTGGTGTGGCCACAGGTGAGCGAGGCCACCGGCTTATATAGCCGCGCCGCGCCTGTGTGTAAGCGTGCGAGGGAGGGTAGGCGTCGGCGCGCCGTCCCGTGACGCGCCGCCCGTGAGGAGTCAATGGCAAGGCTGCCCGGCGGCAGCCTTGCCATTGATTTCTCGCGCGGGAAACCGAGGCGTTGGGGGAGGACGAGGCGCGGTGTCGCTGACGCGGCTGGCCCGCCGATTTTTCGCGCCAAAACCGCTCGCCCCGGTGCCCCCGGGCGCCCCACAGCGCGCCGGGTTCGCCCTGGGTCCGCCAGCACTGATTTCGGCCCAGGCCGGCGAAAATCGGGCTCCTGGAGGCGCGACTGGGCCGTTTTTTCGGCGCCGCCGCGAAAAAATCATCTGGAGAGGCCTCCCTGTGGGCGTGGCTGGAGATGCTCTAAAGTATCTTTGCACACGAGTCCTTGATCTATGGCTGTTGGTGAGTCCTCGTAACCCAATGTCTTCTATTACGGGCTCCATTACAAATGTGAAAGGATGTATTGATTGTGAATTCCTTGCATATGAACACTCTTCTATAAGTTGTAACTTTGTGCTTTCTAGTGATTTTGTCCTATTTCTTTTTAGTCTAAATACAAGATCATCTTTTTTGTGAGATACACTTGACTGTCAATTTGATAGATCAATAAATTAGTGCCAATAAATCTAACAAACAACTTATTAACATTAATTTTTGAAGAATTTACCCACCTTTAAACCTTTGAAATTTTCCACCTATAGCTAGCCTAACCATCCGCCTACAGATTCTCAAATTATTTCATCCACGGACTCCTTCATCCCAGGCGCCTATAATTCTATAACCTTCTAATGAGAAGCTCCAACAAAGGAAACTGCCGGCTCGATACTTCACCATTTTAGACGAGGTGAACTTGCTGTGATGTCCGACATCCTATGAGCAATATAGGATTAACTGTGTATCGTATATTTTTCAAAATATCTTTTGCTAAGTAAATAACAAGACATTTCCAATGCATGTCACGGGCTACTAGCATACGGTAGGAGCAGCTAGCTAATGTTGATGCATTTGATTGAGTAGATTTTGACGGCTTAGACTTGAACTATGTTAATCTACCTCAATTCCGCATATGGTTCAATCCAGTCCGGCCAACGCGCCACCATCCTCAAAGGCTTTGGTGAGGTCTCAGGCCTCCAAACCAACTTCAACGAGAGCTCGATCGTCCCAATCAAATGTGCACACCTAAACCTCGAGCATATCACTCAAACCTTGCCGGCGGTGAGGGCTTCTTTTCCGATGAGATACTTGGGGCTTCCACTCTCTGTGTGGCAACTCAAGAAAGTGGACTTTCAATTCCTAGAGGACAAGACGGTGGCCAAGCTGATCCCATGGGAGGGCAACAACATTACCACCATCGGGCGCACCACACTTGTCAAATCTTCACTCGCCTCGCAAGTGGTCTACTACATCACACCGTTGATTGCCCCCCCCCCCCCCCCGAGCATCCTAGACAGCACAAACAAGATTGCGAGGGCATTCCTTTGGTCCGGCGCGGACAGGACAACTGGTGCCAAGTGCAAGGTCAACTGGGACATGGTCTGCCGACCTTTTGAGAGAGGAGGTCTTGGAGTACTGAACACAACTAAATTCGCAAGAGCCCTAAGAATTAGATGGCCTTGGTTCGAGTGGAAGGAACCAACCAGAATGTGGGTCGGCATGGGAAATCTTTGCGATGAGATGGACCTCAACCTCTTCTACGCATGCACAACAATCACGGTTGGTAATGGGGCGAGGACCCCTTTTTGGGAAGCTCCATGGGTTCAAGACCGGAAGCCTAAGGAAATCACGCCTCTTATCTTTGAGGCATCCTCGAGGAAAAATTGGAAAGTCAAAGATGCCCTCCTCAATGATGCATGGATCTCCAAGATTAAGATCACGATAAGCTTCACAGTCGAGCACATTAGGCAATTCATAAACCTTTGGACTTTCATCATTGGCTTTCATCTTGTGGAGCACATCGAGGATGAAATCATCTAGAAGCACACTGAGAATGGGAAATACTCATCGGCAAGCGCTTACTTGGCACAATTCATGGGCTCCACACACTCTCCAATGCCACATGCGGTGTGGAAAGCCTGGGCGCCGCCTAAAGTGAAGTTCTTTCGCGTGGTTGGCTATCCAAGATAGGATTTGGACAGCTGACAGATTGGCAAAGTGTGGGTGGCCAAATTGCGATCTTTGCCCCCTATGCAAGCGTGTGCAAGAGTCCGGCGCCCATATCTTCTACAAATGTAGATTCACCATTCGCCTTTGGAATTTGGTCAATGAATGGCTACACCTTGACCACGTTGACACTTCTACATGGCATCTTGAGCAATCTGTCAAAGATTGGTGGGTCAACTGCTCCAACATCTCCATGCCAAATCGCAAGGCCCGGGCTTCCCTTACCATGCAAATATCTTGGGCTATTTGGAATGAACGAAATGGGAGGGTCTTCCGCAACAAGTCCTCTCCGCCAACAATCTTGCTCAACAACATCAAGCTTGAAGCTAAACTCTGGGTCGCCGCAGGCGCAAAAAAGTTAGGGACCATCATTCCGGGAGAGTAAAACCATTGTATTTTGCGGGCCTGTAACAAAAATTTCCTTTCCTTCTTAATTAATATATGCGGCAAATCTTTTGCCCATTTCAAAAAAAATTCCTTTCCTTCTTAATTAATACATGTTTTTTGCGGGATAATCCCATAACATGGTAGCGTCAATGATTGCAGCTTTATAAATAGAACGTGTCATATTTGCTCCGTTTTGCACTAGTAGAAAAAGGATCAAACGTGAAGCACATTAGTGCTGGTTTGAGTTTGAGCCGGCACTAATGTGTACATTAGTGCCGGTTCCAACGTCTAGTCGGGCCGCTGTCATTATTACCGGTTCATGGCGAACCTTTAGCACAGGTTCGTGGCGAACCTTTAGCAAAGAGTTTCTCCTTCTTGATTTCTACCTTTTGTGGTCTTAAGCACCGCGAACAGCTCCGGGATCAACTCCATCCCTTGCATGTCATAGTTCATCACGAAGATCTAGTAGCTTAGTGATAGTGGCTAGAGACCTCTATCAATCACTATCTTATCTGGAAGTTTAACTCCCACTTGATTTAAGTGATTGTAGCACCCAGACATTCTGAGCACATACTCACTAGTTGAGCTATTCTCCTCCATCTTGTTGGCAAAAGAACTTGTCAGAGGTCTCACACCTCTCAACATGGGCATGAGCCTGGAATCCCAATTTCATCTCTTGGAACATCTCATATGTTCTATGGTGTTCAAAACGTCATTGGAATCCCGATTCTAAGCCGTAAAGTATGGTGCACTAAACTATCAAGTAGTCATCAGGACGTGTCTGTCAGGTGTTCACAACATCCACATACGACGTTGTAGGGGTTTGCACATCGAGCGGTGCATCAAAGACGTAAGCCTTCTGTGTAGCAGTGAGGACACTCCTCGGACTACGGACCTAGTCCGCATCATTGCTTACAATATCTTTCAACTTGGTCTTTCTCTAGGAACGTATTGAAACAGGGAGCTACAACGTGAGCTATTTATCTACAACATATTTGCAAAGACAATTTAGACTATGTTCATGATAATTAAGTTCATCTAATCAAATTATTTAATGAACTCCCACTCAGATAGACATCCCTCTAGTCATCTAAGTGAAACATGATCCGAGTCAACTAGGCTGTGTCTGATCATCACGTGAGACGGACTACTCAACATCGGTGAACATCTTCATATTGATCGTATCTTCTATACGACTCATGCTCGACCTTTCGGTCTTCCGTGTTCCGAGGCCATGTGTGTACATGCTAGGCTCGTCAAGTCAACCTAAGTGTATTGCGTGTGTAAATCTGGCTTACACCCGTTGTATTCGAACGTTAGAATCTATCACATCCGATCATCACGTGGTGCTTCAAAACGACGAACCTTCGCAACGGTGCACAGTTAGGGGGAACACTTTTCTTGAAATTTTAGTGAGGGATCATCTTATTTAAGCTACCGTCGTTCTAAGCAAATAAGAGGTAAAACATGATAAACATCACATGCAATCAAATAGTGACATGATATGGCCAATATCATTTTGCTCCTTTTGATCTCCATCTTCGGGGCTCCATGAACATCGTTGTCACCGGCATGACACCATGATCTCCATCATCATGATCTCCATCATCGTGTCTTCTTGAAGTTGTCTCGTCATCTATTACTTCTACTACTATGGCTAACACTTTAGCAATAAAGTAAAGTAATTACACGATGTTTATGTTGACACGCAGGTCATAAATAAATTAAGACAACTCCTATGGCTCCTGCCGGTTGTCATACTCATCGACATGCAAGTCGTGATTCCTATTACAAGAACATGATCATCTCATACATCACATATATCATTCATCACATCCTTTGTCCACATCACATCACAAAACACTTGCTGCAAAAAACAAGTTAGACGTCCTCTAATTGTTGTTGCAAGTTTTTTACGTGGTTGCTATAGGTTGCTAGAAAGAACGTTTCTTACCTACGCCAAAACCACAATGTGAATTTCCAATTTCTATTTACCCTTCATAAGGACCCTGTTCATCGAATCCGATCCGACTAAAGTGGGAGAGACAGACACCCGCCAGCCACCTTATGCAACTAGTGCATGTCAGTCGGTGGAACAGGTCTCACGTAAGCGTACGTGTAAGGTTGGTCCGGGCTGCTTCATCCCACAATGCCGCCGAATCAAGATAAGACTACTAACGGCAAGTAAATTGACAAAATCGACGCCCACAACAACTTGTGTTCTACTCATGCATAGAAACTACGCATAGACCTAGCTCTGATACCACTGTTGGTGAACGTAGCAGAAATTTAAAATTTTCTATGCAACACCAAGATCAATCTATGGAGTAATCTAGCAACGAGGGAAGGAGAGTGCATCTACATACCCTTGTAGATCACTAAGCGGAAGCGTTCAAGTGAACGGGGTTGATGGAGTCGTACTCGTCGTGATCCAAATCACCGATGATCCTAGTGCCGAACGGATGGCACCTCCGCGTTCAACACACATGCAGCCCGGTGATGTCTCCTACGCCTTGATCCAGCAAGGGGAGAAGGAGAGGTTGGGGAAGACTCCATCCAGCAGCAGCACGACGACGTGGTGGTGGTGGAGGAGCGCGGGACTCCAGCAGGGTTTCGCCAAGCACTACGAGAGACGAGGAGGGAGAGAGGTAGGGCTGCACCAACAGGGAGAGCAAATCACGTCTTTTGGGCAGCCCCATACCTCAAGTATATATAGGGGGAGGGGAGGGGCTGCGCCCCCACCTAGGGTTCCCTCCCTAGGGGTGGCGGCAGCCCCCAGATCCCATCTGGGTGGCGGCCACAAGGGGGAGAGGGGGAGGCGCACCTGGGGTGGGCCTTAGGGCCCATCTGCCCTAGGGTTTGCCCTCTTCCCCTCTTGGAGGCGCCTTGGGCCTTGGTGGGAGGCACCCCAGCCCACCTAGGGGCTGGTCCGTTCCCACTATTGGCCCATGTAGGCCTCCGGGGATGGTGGCCCCACCTGCTGGACCCCTGGACCCCTCCGGTGGTCCCGGTACACTACCAGTGATGCTCGGAACACTTCCGGTGGCCAAAACCATACTTCCTATATATCAATCTTTACCGCCGGACCATTCCGGAACTCCTCGTGACATCCGGGATCTCATACGGGACTCTGAACAGCATTCGGTAACCGCATACATACTTACCCTATAACCCTAGCGTCATCGAACCTTAAGTGTGTAGACCCTACGGGTTCGGGAACCATGCAAACATGACCGAGACAACTCTCCGGTCAATAACCAACAGCGGGATCTGGATACCCATGTTGGCTCCCACATGCTCCACGATGATCTCATCGAATGAACCATGATGTCAAGGACTTTATCAATCCCGTATACAATTCCCTTTTGTCCATCGGTACGACACTTGCCCGAGATTCGATCGTCGGTATCCCGATACCTTGTTCAATCTCGTTACCGGCAAGTCTCTTTACTTGTTCCGTAACACATCATCCCGTGATCAACTCCTTGATCACATTGTGCACATTATGATGATGTCCTACCGAGTGGGCGCAGAGATACCTCTCCGTTTACACGGATTGACAAATCCCAGTCTCGATTCGTGCCAACCCAACAGACACTTTCGGAGATACCTGTAGTGTACCTTTATAGTCACCCAGTTACGTTGTGACGTTTGGCACACCCAAAGCACTCCTACAGTATCCGGGAGTTGCACAATCTCGTGGTCTATGGAAATGATACTTGACATTACAAAAGCTTTGGCATATGAACTACACGATCTTTGTGCTAGGCTTAGGATTGGGTCTTGTCCATCACATCATTCTCCTAATGATGTGATCCCGTTATCATCGACATCCAATGTCCATGGTCAGGAAACCGTAACCATCTATTGATCAACGAGCTAGTCAACTAGAGGCTTACTAGGGACATGGTGTTGTCTATGTATCCACACATGTATCTGAGTTTCCTATCAATACAATTCTAGCATGGATAATAAACGATTATCATGAATAAGGAAATATAATGATAACCAATTTATTATTGCCTCTAGGGCATATTTCCATCAGTCTCCCACTTGCACTAGAGTCAATAATCTAGTTCACATCGCCATGTGATTAACACTCACAGGTCACATCGCCATGTGACCAACATCCAAGAGTCTACTAGACTCAATGATCTAGTTCACATCACTATGTGATAAACACTCAATGAGTTCTGGGTTTGATCATGTTATGCTTGTGAGAGAGGTTGTAGTCAACGGGTCTTGCCATATTCAGATCCCTATGTATTTCGCAAAACTTTATATCGTAGATGCTGCTGCCACGTTCCACTTGGAGCTATTCCAAATTGTTGCTCCATTATACATATCCGGTATCTCTACTCAGAGCTATCCGGATAGGTGTTAAGCTTGCATCGACGTAACTCTTTACATCGAACTCTTTATCACCTCCATAACCGAGAAACATTTCCTTATTCCTCTAAGGATAATTTTGACCGCTATCTGGTGATCTACTCCTAGATCACCTTTGTACCCTCTTGCCAGACATGTGGCAAGGCACACATCAAGTACGGTACTAAGCATGGCATACCGTATAGAGCCTATGACAAGAGCATAGGGGACGACCTTCGTTCTTCCTCTTTCTTCTGCCGTGGTCAATCTTCGAGTCTTACTCAACTTCACACCTTACAACTCAGGTAAGAACCCCTTCTTTCACTGATCTATTTTGAACTCCTTCAAAAACATGTCAAGGTGTGCGTTCTTTGAAAGTATCATCAAGCGTATTGATCTATCTCTATAGATCTTGATGCCCAATATGTAAGCAGCTTTATCCAGGCCTTCCTTTGAAAAACACTCTTCAAACAACCATTTATGCTTTCCAGAAATTCTACATTATTTCGGATCAACAATATGTCATCCACATATACTTATCAGAAATTTTGTAGTGCTCCCACTCACTTTCTCGTAAATACAAGTTTCTAGCAAACATTGTATAAACCTAAAAGCTTTGATCGCTCTATCAAAGCATGTTTTCTGACTCCGAGATGCTTGCTCTAGTCCATAGAAGGATTACTGGAGCTAGCATACCTTTTAGCATCCTTAGGATTGACAAAACCTTTTGTTGTATCACATACAACCTTTTCTTACGGAAACTGGTAAGAAAACTTGTTTTGACATCCATCTGTCAGATTTCATAATCGAAAAATACAGCTAATGCTAAAATGATTCCGACGGACTTAAGCATCGCTACGGGTGAGAAATTCTCATCGTAGTCAACTCCTTGAACTTGTGAAAAAGACTCTTTCCCACAAGTCAAGCTTTATAGACGGTAACATTACTGCCCACGTCCGTCTTCTTCTTAAAGATCCATTTATCTCAATGACTTGCCGGTCAATGGGTAAGTCCACCAAAGTCCATACTTTGTTCTGATACATGGATCCTATCTCGGATTTCATGGCTTCTAACCATTTGTTGGAATACAAGCCCACCATCGCTTCTCCATAGCTCGTAGGTTCATTGTTGTCTAACAACATGATATCTAAGACAGGATTACCGTACCACTCAGGAGTAGTACATATCCTTGTCGACCTATGAGGTTCAATAGCAACTTGATCCGAAGCTTCATGATCACTATCATTAACTTCCTCTTCAACAGACATAGGCGCCACAGAAAACATCTTTCTGTGTTGCATTACTCTCTGGTTGAAGTAAAGGTTCGACAACCTCATCAAGTTCTGTCTTCCGCCCACTCAATTCTTTCGAGAGAAACTGCTTCTCGAGAAAGGACCCGTTCTTAGCGACAAACAATTTTCCCTCGGATCTGAGATAGAAGGTATACCCAATTGTCACCCTTGAGTATCCTATGAAGATGTGTTTGTCCGTTTTGGGTTCGAGCTTCTCCGGGTGAAGCCCTAAGCATCTCATCCCCAAACATTAAGAAACGGCAACTTTGGTTTCTTGCCAAACCAATGTTCATATGACGTCGTCTCAACGGACTTAGATGGCGTCCTATCTAAAGTGAATGTAGCTGTCTCTAACGCATAACCTCGAAATGAAAAACGGTAGAACAGTAAGAGACATCATAGATCGCACCATATCTCATAAGGTTCGATTACGACGTCTGGACACACCATTACAACTGTGGTGTTCCAGGTGGCTTGAACCGTGAAACAATTCCACAATATCTTAAGTGATTGCCAAACTCATAACTCAGAAATTCTCATCGATCAAATTGTTGGAATTTTATCTTATTGTTATGATGATTCTTAATTTCACTCTGAAATCGCTTGAACTTTTCAAACGTTTCAGACTTGTGCTTCATTAAGTAGATATACCTATATCTACCCAAATCATCAGTGAAGATGAGAAAATAGTGATATCCACCGCACGCTTCAATTCTCATTGGATCACACGCATCAGCATGCATGATTTCCAACAAGTCACTTGCCCGTTTCACTGTACCTGAAAACGGGGTCTTAGTCATCCAGCCCATGAGGCATGGCTCGCATGTGTCAAGCGATTCAAAAATCAAGTGACTCCAAACATCCATCGACATGGAGTTTCTTCATGCATCTTACGCCAATATGACCTAAGCGGCAGTGCCACAAGAAAGTGGTATTATCATTATTAAGTCTACATCCTTTGGCGTGAACATGTGTATTACCATGATTGAGATTCAATGAACCATTTACAAAGGGTGCATGACCATGAAAGGTATTATTCATGTAAACAGAATAATCATTATTCTCTAACTTAAATGAATAACTGTATTGCAATGAACATGATCTAATCATATTCATGCTCAACGTAGACACCTGATAACATTTATCTAGGTTCAATATTAATCCCGAAGGCAGATGGAGCGTGCGATGGTGATCTCATCAACTTTGGAAACACTTCCAACACACATCGTCACCTCGCCCTTAGCCAGTCTCCGTTTATTCCGTAGCTTTAGCTTCAAGTCACCAATAATAGCAACTGAACTGGTATCCAATACCCAGGTGCTACCAGGAGTACTAGCGAGGTACACATTAATAACACGTATATACTTTGTTGAAGTTGCCAGCCTTCTTATCTACCATGCATTTGGGGTAATTCCGCTACCAGTGACCGTTCCCCTTACAATAGAAGCACTTAGTCTCGGGTTTGGGTTCAACCTTGGGTTCCTTCACTAGAGCGGCAACTGGTTTGCCATACATGAAGTTTCCGTTCTAGCCCTTGCCCTTCTTGAAACCAGTGGTCTTGTTAAACCATCAACACTTGATGCTCCTTCTTGATTTCTACCTTCTGCGGTCTTAAGCACCGCGAACAGCTCCAGGATCAACTCCATCCCTTGCATGTCATAGTTCATCACGAAGATCTAGTAGCTTAGTGATAGTGGCTAGAGAACTCTATCAATCACTATCTTATCTGGAAGTTTAACTCCCACTTGATTTAAGTGATTGTAGCACCCAGACATTCTGAGCACATACTCACTAGCTGAGCTATTCTCCTCCATCTTGTTGGCAAAAGAACTTGTCAGAGGTCTCACACCTCTCAACATGGGCATGAGCCTGAAATCCCAATTTCAGCTCTTGGAACATCTCATATGTTCTATGGCGTTCAAAACGTCATTGGAATCCCGATTCTAAGCCGTAAAGTATGGTGCACTAAACTATCAAGTAGTCATCAGGACGTGTTTGTCAGGTGTTCACAACATCCACAGACGACGTTGTAGGGGTTTGCACATCGAGCGGTGCATCAAAGACGTAAGCTTTCTGTGTAGCATTGAGGACACTCCTCGGACTACAGACCTAGTCCGCATCATTGCTTCCAATATCTTTCAACTTGGTCTTTCTCTAGGAACGTATTGAAACAGGGAGCTACAACGTGAGCTATTTATCTACAACATATTTGCAAAGACAATTTAGACTATGTTCATGATAATTAAGTTCATCTAATCAAATTATTTAATGAACTCCCACTCAGATAGACATCCCTCTAGTCATCTAAGTGAAACATGATCCGAGTCAACTAGGCCGTGTCCGATCATCACGTGAGACGGACTAGTCAACATCGGTGAACATCTTCATGTTGATCGTATCTTCTATACGACTCATGCTCGACCTTTCGGTCTTCCGTGTTTCGAGGCCATGTCTGTACATGCTAGGCTCGTCAAGTCAACCTAAGTGTATTGCGTGTCTAAATCTGGCTTACACCCGTTGTATTCGAATGTTAGAATCTATCACACCCGATCATCACGTGGTGCTTCGAAACGACGAACCTTCGCAACGGTGCACAGTTAGGGGGAACACTTTTCTTGAAATTTTAGTGAGGGATCATCTTATTTAAGCTAACGTCGTTCTAAGCAAATAAGATGTAAAACATGATAAACATCACATGCAATCAAATAGTGACATGATATGGCCAATATCATTTTGCTCCTTTTGATCTCCATCTTTGGGGCTCCATGATCATCGTTGTCATCGGCATGACACCATGATCTCCATCATCGTGTCTTCTTGAAGTTGTCTCGTCATCTATTACTTCTACTACTATGGCTAACGCCCGCCAACCACCTTATGCAACTAGTGCATGTCAGTCGGTGGAACCGGTCTCACGTAAGCGTACGTGAAAGGTTGGTCCGGGCCGCTTCATCCCACAATGCCGCCGAATCAAGATAAGACTAGTAATGGCAATTAAATTGACAAAATCGACGCCCACAACAACTTGTGTTGTACTCGTGCATAGAAACTACGCATAGACCTAGCTCTAATACCACTGTTGGTGAACGTAGCAGAAATTCAAAATTTTCTATGCAACACCAAGATCAATCTATGGAGTAATCTAGCAACGAGGGAAGGAGAGTGCATATACATACCCTTGTAGATCGCTAAGCGGAAGCGTTCAAGTGAACGGGGTTGATGGAGTCGTACTCGTCGTGATCCAAATCACCGATGATCCTAGTGCCGAACGGACGGCACCTCCGCGTTCAACACAAATGCAGCCCGGTGATGTCTCCTACGCCTTGATCCAGCAAGGGGAGAAGGAGAGGTTGGGGAAGACTCCATCCAGCAGCAGCACGATGGCGTGGTGATGGTGGAGGAGCGCGGGACTCCAGCAAGGTTTCGCCAAGCACTACGAGAGACGAGGAGGGAGAGAGGTAGGGCTGCACCAACAGGGAGAGCAAATCACGTCTTTTGGGCAGCCCCATACCTCAAGTATATATAGGGGGAGGGGAGGGGCTGCGCCCCCACCTAGGGTTCCCTCCCTAGGGGTGGCGGCAGCCCCCAGATCCCATCTGGGTGGCGGCCACAAGGGGGAGAGGGGGAGGCGCACCTGGGGTGGGCCTTAGGGCCCATCTGCCCTAGGGTTTGCCCCCTTCCCCTCTTGGAGGCGCCTTGGGCCTTGGTGGGAGGCGCCCCAGCCCACCTAGGGGCTGGTCCCTTCCCACTATTGGCCCATGTAGGCCTCCGGGGATGGTGGCCCCACCTGCTGGACCCCCGGACCCCTCCGGTGGTCCCGGTACACTACCGGTGATGCCCAGAACACTTCCGATGGCCAAAACCATACTTCCTATATATCAATCTTTACCTCCGGACCATTCCGGAACTCCTCGTGACGTCCAGGATCTCATCCGGGACTCCGAACAACATTCTGTAACAGCGTACATACTTACCCTATAACCCTAGCGTCATCGAACCTCAAGTGTGTAGACCCTTCCGGAACTCCCCTTTGTCCATTGCTACGACACTTGCCCGAGATTCGATCGTCGGTATCCTGATACCTTGTTCAATCTCGTTACCGGCAAGTCTCTTTACTCGTTCCGTAACACATCATCCCATGATCAACTCCTTGATCACATTGTGCGCATTATGATGATGTCCTACCGAGTGGGCCCAGAGATACCTCTCCATTTACACGGAGTGACAAATCCCAGTCTCGATTCGTGCCAACCCAACAGACACTTTCGGAGATACCTGTAGTGTACCTTTATAGTCACCCAGTTACGTTGTGACGTTTGGCACACCCAAAGCACTCCTACAGTATCCGGGAGTTGCACAATCTCGTGGTCTAAGGAAATGATACTTGACATTAGAAAAGCTTTAGCATACGAACTACATGATCTTTGTGCTAGGCTTAGGATTGGGTCTTGTCCATCACATCATTCTCCTAATGATGTGATCCCATTATCAACGACATCCAATGTCCATGGTCAGGAAACCGTAACCATCTATTGATCAACGAGCTAGTCAACTAGAGGCTTACTAGGGACATGGTGTTGTCGATGTATCCACACATGTATCTGAGTTTTCTATCAATACAATTCTAGCATGGATATTAAACGATTATCATGAACAAGGAAATATAATAATAACCAATTTATTATTGCCTCTAGGGCATATTTCCAACAAAGACTTCACCAGAAATTCGTTTATAGACTTGCCATCAAAGTGTGATTTCCTCAGGTAACACCGATACTGCTGCAATGCTTCCTTGAAAAGCGGAACCAAGCTTTGCTCATCATGACTATCCAGATTGACCCTCGCCTACTTACAACAATGTAATGTAAATCATTGAGGTGTTCAATCAGCAGAAAATAGGAAAATAATCACCATGAATAATAGCACTTACACGTAAGTGGGACTGGAAGATGTGAAAATGGTGTTTGTCTTCACTATAATCTTCCCATTATGGGAATATATGCACGTAGTCCCTAACAACATTGAAAGCATTGTCTTTAAAACTGGGAATAACTGGAATGGGGTTCCAATCTGTAGGAATTGACCGTCTCTGCAGTTGGGATACGTCTTCGGCTGGTGGACTTGCTGTACTTTTTGCTGGAGTGGGATTTTTCCATGGTATGGCTGGTGCTATGGCAACTGAAATCAGCATAGCTTTTGCTGGAGTGCAGGTCCTGTGTGCTGTGGCTAGTGGTGTGGCTAGTGAAGTATGGGTACAGTCTGCTGGAGTCCGTCCTACGTTTTGTGTCACTGGTTGTACAGCCAATATAAGTGGGGTGCTGTCTGATTTCTCTGGCACCACCATGTTTTTCAAGGACTTTGCTTGTGCTCCTTCAGGTTCGGCAATCACCCTCTTCCTTTTTGATGTCTGATGCATAAGAACAACATTTGAGTGGAAAAACATGGTATGATGACAGATGGAATATGTATTGATAATGGATATTGGGCATGGCATCTTGACATATATGATGAGTGAACTAAGCAGATGGTGGTGCAACAAAGTAGAAGAAATGCAAGACAACATATGCAAGATACGCACAATCAATAAAACCTTGCCAAATTAGAACAGGCACCTTGATGGGTGAACAGGACAGACCATCTTCCTTTGACTCCTCGAGGTTAGAATAGTCATTAGGATCATATTCTGAACAAGAATCTACAGGTGGGGAGCGTATGAGTCTCATTGCATCCAGAATGGCACTCAATGCCTTCGTGCCAATTTTGTATGTCGTTGAAGTGTTCCACAATATTCTTCTGATGGGCGGATTCTGATATTCACTGTAATTACGTATAATATCCAAGAACCATGAATACATAAATAGTAGTGAGATTACCTTTGTAATGCAGAGGATATTCTAATATACGGGCGCCCCTGTAAACCCTTGTATGCTATTAGTGGATTCTGATGAGAGATCCCATGTGTGCTGTAATATGGTGAGTGCATTAATATAATCTGGCATAGGTACACAAAAAAATAGGTTCCAGAAGTAAGGATAGTTAGCAGATGATAGGTTCATAATATACTGTATAGAGAGTTTATTGCCAACCCACGATAACAAGAGCACATAGAAACTAGGCAGATCGTAGTGTACATAAAAGGGGTACACCATAACCACAATATATAAATCGGGAAAGTGGAACTGGCTGGAAAATACGGTGTTGAATTGCCGCTACTAATTGAAAGCCTATCGATCACGTACAGGCCAGCTCTATCAGCTGTTGACTACAGATGTCCCTGCGCCCCTTCCGGACAAGGAACATACTGTACGTACTAAATACAGAATAACAAAAGAGGAACATGTTAAAGAATAGAAGAGGAAGCATATTCTTGAGGTTCCGCTTCATTGCATACAATGTTGGTTGCCCACTCATGATGAATCACAGCACCCAAAGAAATGTAATTCCATGCTGTCTCTCTATATGTGGCCAAATGCATTTGGAAAATCAGGTGGGAGCATTACCTGACAAATTAAATGTGTGTCCGTTAACTAATATCACTATCATATCACAATTTGTATTTGAAGAACTAAGCTTTGGACTTATGATTGGTGTGTTGTTTAGCTTCAAGAGTGGACTGCTGCTAGTACTGACACACAGCAGCTACACAGATCATAGTGTAGATATAACAGGAAAACCATAAGCATCAGGAGTAAAATCAGCAAAGTGGAACTTGCTGGAATATATGTGCTAGTATTGCCGATACGGCTAGAAAGGCTTCGGATACCAGCTCTCTTCAACTGAAGGTGCGGTACTATTAATATCAATGTAACTCTCAAAGGCGACACAGCTCCCCGCATTTCCTTGCTAATATTATAGGATTCAAGTGGGCAAGCCACTACAAATCCTATTCCTATGTTTACAAAATCCTACGAATCAAAAAGGCCCGAAGAGTTCAAAGTGTCCATCACAACCGACCGTATAGACCTCTACACTGCAAATGTCCCTGCTCATCTTCACTACAAGGAACATACTGTACTACTATCATACTCCCTCCATTCCAAAATATAAGTCTTTGTAGAGATTTCCACTATGGATCACATACAGATGTATACAGATACATTTTAGAGTGTAGATTCACTCATTTTGCTCCATATGTAGTCCATGGTGGAATCTATACAAAGACTTGTATTTAGGAACGGAGAGAGTACTTATTAAAGAAGAACGGAAGAGGAACATGCTAAAGAAGAGCAAGCAGATTTTGGATAATAAAATGTTCGTTGTGCAGCGCCCACACATGATGAACAAGAGCGCATTAAGAATACAACTCCCTGTTGTCTCTCTATATGTGGTGCACGTGCTTTTCGAAAGTAAAGTAGGAACATTAGCTCACCAGTTAAATGTTATCTGTTTTAGTAATATCAACATCATATCAGATTCGTATTTGAGCAACAAGTTTGGAATTATGAGTGGCACATTGTTTAGCTTGATGGATTGAGGAGCAGTGCTAAGTAGGTACGGTGATGGTACTGAATATAAAGGCATGTCCGCATGCAAGTCGCGGGACTTTTGTCATTTGGGTTAGTCAACCATTTCAGGCGGTTGAATGAAGATCCTACATCTCCTAACCCTTCTTCCTCGTCTCTGATTCTTCCCGTACAGAACGCTTCACGGGCCGCCGGCTGAACCACTGGCCCCCACCGCCTGTGTTCCTTCGCCACCCCCACCCCCACCCCCGCCCCCACCCGCGTCGAGTTTTCTTTGTTCGACGAGGCCCCACAACCGCCCCCCACAACCACCTTCTCACCCGAGCCCCTTCCTTCGCACCGGCGAACTCCGGCGAGCAATCAAAAATCGACTGACCCAATTTTGAAATTTAGTCTACTGTCATTTGACTAGTGTGGAATATATAAGGGGAAAACCATAAGCATTGCGAGTATAGTGTTGAGCGTGCCATGGCAGATCTGAAGGTGCAAACCGGACAAAGGCAACTTCGCAACCAATGTTTGCTTTCAACTAGAAAGTAAGTGATGGACAAGAAATCAGAGTAAAGTAGTGGTGATCTATTTTCTTGCTGCGATAAATAAGTTAGCAGATACGAAAGAGTACCGTCTCTGGTGCGGCGCCGTGTATGCATCTGCTAAGAATTTGATGGTACTGCAGTAGCGATGGCTGTCAGCGGCGTGGAAGCAGATCTAGGAGGGTAGACGGTGGCGGTGGAGCGCGGTGGACGAGACGGTCGTAGGAGTGGCATCGGCAAGGTGGACGATGGCGGGGATGAAGCGAGAGTACAGGATGCAAGGATCCCGGTCCGAAGCCATGGATGAGAGAGGTCCATCTCTTGTAATGACCGACGGCGTTGGGGTATTAGCTCCGGCATGGTGGAGGAGGGCGGCGGTAGATGGGGTGGCGGACAGTAAGTGCATCTAGTGCCACCCCTAGTTGGTTTTGGAGTATTGAGGACAAACCTGGTTGAGGGACTAATGTGTTTGTGAGAATTGCAGGATAACACAGGTAGTAGTCCCTCATTGATTCGGTTTACCTACCGGAGATGACCCCTAAAAATGTATGAAGACATTGAAGGCAATGGTGGTATGTGAATATATTCACATTGAAGACTATGACAAGAGAAGACATTGCGTGAAGACTATGGAGCGCGAAAACTTAGTTGTTTCGTTCTTTCCTTTTCTTCTTTGTTGAGTCATAGGAACCACCGTACTGTTAAGTGGGGTCCAAGTAAACAAAGTCAACGTGACTGAAGTGATGCTTAACCAAAATCCTATGTCTTCGAGCGAAGATAATGAGAGCAAATCTTATCCAGAGCTAGATGAGTCAGCTTTACTTGTAGCCCTAATAAAGTTGCCGCGTGTGCTTGAAATCTGACCGTTGGAACACGTGTCATTTCCTTAGTGACCCAGGGTCATTTCGGACAAATCAGGTCGGGTTGCCTAGTGGCTATAAATATCCCACCCCCTACACCATAAATTGGTGGCTGCTTAGAGTTAGTACACGGCTTTTGTCGTTTGAGAGCAACCCACCTTCGAAGCTTTTGAGAGAGAGATCCTTGCAAGAACAAAGCCCAAACACCCAGAGCCAAAGAGTGTTAGGCATCACTGAAGTCATTCTGTCCGCGTGACATGAAGACTTGTTACACTTGAGGACTGTAAATCCTCCAGCCGGTTAGGCGTCGCGTTCTGAGCATCCAGGAGTCATTATGGATCGCCGGTGAACGAAGTCTGTGAAGGTTTGGAAGTCGACCTTGAAGACTTACCAGAGTGATTGGGCGAGGACTGGGTGTCCTTAGCTCAAGGGGAATAAGGTGAAGACGCGGTCTTCTGAGTTAAATCTCAGCCTCCCTAACCAGATGTACAGTTGTGACAGCAACTGGAACTGGTCGAACAAATCACTGTCTTCTCCAAGCTACTGGTTCTATCTCTTCTTACTCTTTACTTACTGTTTGTCTTTGTGAAGTCATTGCCTACTTGCATTATCTGTTTGACTTCACTATGTGACTACTTTTCTAATTGGCTTCATTCTATCTTCCCTCCTGATCCATACTGCCTAGCTGCTATTAGTCTTCGTGATTTCACTTCATTGAATACTTGACTATGGCTTGCCTAGTTAGTCTACCTTCCGCTGCATATCAATAGGATCATTTCTATTGTTTGTCTTCGAAACTCCCATGTTTTGAAGACTTCCCTAAAAATCGCTTGTTCTGTGTGATTCGGTTTAACCACCTGCAGTTTTAGCTATGTCGACTGCAGGGATAATCAAAGTCTCCACCGCGTGCCCCATCTTCGATGGCACTGAATACCCCTACTGGAAGAACAAGATACGCATGCACCTTGAAGCCATTGATGTCGACCTCTGGTATGTCGTCAAGAACGGCGTTCCCAAGACCGGTGAAGGTGTCACCCCTGCTAATGTCAAGAAGTTCGTTCAATAGGATTCTATTGCCAAGAACATCATCTATGGTCATCTATCCAAAGGACAGCATGGCCGTGTGAGTGCTCTGGAAACGTCGAAGCTAATCCGGGACTGGCTCTCCAAGGTCAACAAAGGCGTCTCAACCCAGAGAGATCAAAGAATCAGTGTTCTTCGCAACCTCTTCAACCGCTTCAAGAGACACGACAATGAGAACGTCCAGCTCACATTTGATCACCTCACTGACATCACAAATGAGCTTCAGGCACTTGGCGCCACTGAGATCACCAAGCATGAAATCGTCAAGACACTCCTGAGATCACTTGACAGCTCGTTTGACACCCTAGCCCTGATGATTCAAGAATGCCCTGACTTCAAGACTCTCGATCCGTCTAACATACTTGAGAGGCTCAACACACATGAGTTTCAGCTATCTGAGAAACGAGATATCTATGGTCCCAACTATGGTCTAACCCGCGCTTTGAAGGCAAAGGTTGTTTCCTCATCTGAAGAAGAATCTAACTGCAGTTCTGGAGATCCTGAAGACATTGGAAAGGAGCTTGCTATGCTTGTGAAGAACTTCCAGAAATTCACTAAGAAGAAAGGATTCAAAAAGTCTTCATGATCCAGCTCAAGAAATGATGAAGCTTCTACCCATGACCACAAGAAGAGAACATACCACAAGTGCAAGAAACCTGGTCACTACATCTCTGAGTGTCCATAGTGGGACAATGAGAAGGAAAAGAAGAAGAGGAAGGAATATGATTCTGATGACAAGAAAAAGAAGAAATCCTCGAAGTCTTCTTCCAAGTCTACACCGAAGTCTTCATCACACAAGAAGAGTTCATCTCGCAAGGCTTGTGCGTTTGTTGGCAACGAGATGGATTCAGAGGAGGAGTCTTCTTCAGATGAGGCGGAGGTGGAGTCTGAGGAGGAGTCTGACTCTGGCGTTGCAAGTCTGGCTCTAGCTATATCCTACGTTGCCAAGTCCATCTTCAACACTGAAGACAACGACTCCGTCACCAACGATGATGCTAACGACAAGGACAACTCTGCTCCCACCTACTGCTTCATGGCACGCGGTGCCAAGGTAAAATCATGCGATGGTTACTTTCAAACATCCAGTGAAGATGACTCTGATTGTGAATCCAAACCTAGCTACAAAACACTAGCTAAAATTGCAACTGAACAACAGAAAGCTATGGAACATATTCAAAAACTGTTAGACAAAAGCGATGACCTGTTGGACGCGGAAATGACCCGATCTCAGTCCTTAATTGAAGACATTAAAAATCTTCATGTTAAGTACGAGGAACTTGAAAGTCGTCATGAAACACTCTCAACAACTCATGAAAAGCTTTCCTACGATTATCTTCAAAGGAAGCAAGAACTGGAGAAATTGAGAACAATCCATGAAGATCTTCAAAAGGAGATCAAGTCACTCCGGGCTCAACAGATCAGTCCTGCTCAGGAAGGATTTGAACCACCATGTCTAAAATGCATTGAGTGTGATAACGCTAGATCTGTGGTTGAATGTTCCACTACTGCTACTACTGCAATATCTTCAACTGTTGATGTGAAAACTAACCCCTCTGCTGAGGATACCACTGCTATTGCTGATGAAAATGCTAGGTTGAAGACATTGCTTGAAACAGGGATGTACAAAAGCCTCAGGGGGCATCAGACATTATGTGATGTCCTCAAAAAGCATATTCTGAAACGAAACCCTAGGAAAGATGGTGTTGGGTTCGAGAGGAAAATGAACGTTGATGGTTCATACTAGAAGCCTGAGCAGTACCCCAAAACCACATGGGTTGCTGCAAAGGAAGCTTCAGTGGATCCATCCACCTTATCTGGCTTCACTTGTGCTAACCCTATTATCATTGATGAATCCTTTGATGCAAACTATAAATTGTTTAAGAATCAGAATGGTGAAGTGTTTGCTAGGTATATTGGTACTAACTGCAGGAATGGGCCACCTATGAAGAAGATCTGGTACCCAAAAGTTGTCTTGAGAATCTTCCTATGAAAGTCATCATGACACCACCTGGGAAGAGGACAAACCCCATACCAAAGGCTTCATATGGTCCAAAGGTTTCATACATACAGAGGACTCACCTGAGTCACCCTAACGCCAATGTTTTGCAGGGAAACCATACTCAGACCTATGAATATGAGCGTGTTTCTTCAAACCGCTAAGTTCATAAAACTAAGAACTTTTCTGCTTATTCATATGAGTATCATTCATCTCCTACAAGGCTATTTGCTAGGGCTCCAAAGCCGAAGTTCTCAGATGCTGCACTTAGACTCATTGCTTCTAATCCACCCCTGAAGATGTGGGTGGTTAAGAAGAATTAACTTTCTTTTGTAGGGAAAGGTCTCCAGCCGGAAATCAATGGCGTCTGATGCTATTGCTTGGGACCTAAAACATCTTGTAGGGCATAAGATAAAATGCCCAAATGGACTTATTATGTATTTTGTTCCTGAATCGCTTGCCAGTCATCCTATCAGTCCTAACTTGGATCTAAGCTTTCATAGTCCGCTTACTCGTCAAATGTTTATGCTTCACAATTCTCTTCGTGAAGCCTATCCCCCTAACTGCACTGTAGGGTATGACACCAAAGTCTTCAGAATGGATTATGGACAGCGGATGAACTAATCATATGACTGGTGATCGAAGTCTTCTCATGGACTCAACACTACGTCCATCAGACAAGAGTCACATCACATTTGCTGATACTAGTAAAAGCAAGGTATTGGGTCTAGGTAGAGTTGCAATCTCAAAGGATCAACACATGGACAAAGTCATGCTTGTTGAATCCCTTGGTTTCAACTTAATGTCTGTCTCAATGCTTTGTGACTTAAACATGATTTTGATATTTGGAAAATATCATTGCCTTGTACTAATGGAATCTGACAAGTCTCTAGTCTTTGAAGGATATCGGAAAGATGATCTATATATGGTAGATTTCTCACCAGGACCACAGGTGGCTGTATGTCTTCTAGCAAAAGCTTCAGAGTGTTGGCTCTGGCATCGGAGGCTAGGGCATGCTGGCATGAGGAACTTGCACACTCTTGCAAAGAAGAAGCACGTCATAGGTATCAAGGGCGTCAAGTTCAAGAAAGATCATCTATGTGGTGCCTGCAAAGCTGGGAAGATGACTAGGGCCAAGCATGCCTCGAAGACAATCATGACGACATCTCAACCCTTCGAGCTGCTACACATGGACTTATTTGGCCCTACTCACTACTCTACTCTCACTACTACTGCTTATCTCTATGGCTTCATCATTGTTTATGATTATTCAAGATATACGTGGGTGCACATAATTCTCTACAAGACTGAAGTGCAGGATGTCTTCAGACGTTTTGCCAACCGTGCCATGAACAACTATGGTGTCAAGATCAAGCATATCAGAAGTGACAATAGCACAGAGTTCAAGAACACTGGCCTCGACCTTTACCTGGATACATTAGGCATCACTCATGAGTTCCCAGCTCCGTACACACCTCAGCAGAATGGCATCGTGGAGCGCAAGAACAGAACACTCATTGAGATGGCTCAGACGATGCTCGATGAATACAAGACTCCAAGAAAGTTCTGGCCTGAAGCTATTGATACAGCATGCCACGTCATCAACCGTGTTTATCTTCACAAGTTTTTGAAGAAAACATCCTATGAACTCATGACTGGTAAGAAGCCAAATGTCAGTTATTTCAAAGTATTTGGTGCTAGGTGCTGGATCAAGGATCCACATCACACTTCAAAATTTGCACCAAAAGCACATGAAGGTTTTATGCTTGGTTACGGAAAGGACTCGCACTCCTACAGAGTTTTCAACCTCTTTCACTACAAAGTGGTTGAAACTGTAGATGTGCGGTTCGATGAGACTAACGGCTCGCAAAGAGAGCACCTGCCAAATGTGCTAGATGAAGCTCCACCTAGTGAATCTATCAAGCTCATGGGAACTGGAGAGATCATTCCCTCTGAGGCTCAGGCTGAAGACGAACTTATCATTTCTGCTCCTAACCAACCTGAAGAAAATGCTCGGCCTGAAGACAATTCTCCAAATGATGATAATGATAAGCAAGAACAAAATCTTCGTCCAGTTCATCCTCGTGTTGCAAATGAAGTACAGGTTGATAAGATAATTGATAGCATCAATGCACCTTGTCCACTCACTCGTTCAAGAGCAAAACAGCTAGCAAATTTCTATGGGCACTTTGAATTTGTCTTAATCTCAGAACCCAAGAAAGTTGCTGAAGCCTTCATCGAACCTGAATGGGTTCAAGCTATGCAAGAATAGCTTCAATAGTTTGAGCTAAACAATGTCTGGGAACTGGTCAAGGGCCCTGATCCTCGCAAGCATAACATCATATGCACCAAATGGATATATCGCAACAAGCAAGATGAGCATGGTCAAGTTGTCAGAAACAAGGCTCGTCTTGTTGCTCAAGGATATACTCAAGTGGAAGGGATTGATTTCGATGAAACATTTGCTCCCGTGGCTAGGCTTGAAGCCATTCGCATACTACTAGCCTATGCCAACCATCACAACATCCTTCTGTATCAAATGGATGTGAAGAGTGAATTTCTTAATGGCAAGATTGAAGAAGAAGTATATGTCGCACAACCACCTGGCTTTGAGGACCCAAAACATCCTGATATGGTATACAAGCTAAACAAGCCCCTCGCGCTTGGTATGAGGCGCTCAAAGACTTCCTGAAGAGCAAAGGCTTCAAAACTGGTTCCCTGGATCCCACACTCTTCACGAAGACTTATGATGGTGAATTGTTTGTGTGCCAAATCTATGTGGATGACATTATCTTCGGCTGCACTGACAAAAGATACAGTGATGAGTTTAGTCACATGATGCAAGAGCAATATCAGACGTCCATGATGGGTGAGCTGAAGTTCTTCCTCGATCTTCAAATTCGTCAGCAACGCAATGGCATCTTCATATCACAAGAGAAATACCTCAAAGATTGCCTGAAGAAGTTTGGAATGCAAGACTGCAAAGGATACATGACGCCAATGCCAACCAAAAGTCATCTGAGTCCCGACGCCAATGGTAAAGATTTCGATCAAAAGGTATACCACTCCATGATTGGTTCTTTACTTTATTTATGTGCATCTAGGCTAGATATTATGCTTTGTGTTTGCATGTGTGCTCGATTCCAAGCAGCACCAAAGGAATCGCATCACTTAGATGTGAAGCGAATTCTACGATATTTGGCTTACACCCCAACATTAGGATTATGGTATCCAAAGGGCTCAGAGTTTGATATAGTTGGATTCTCGGATGCTTATTATGCTGGTGACAAGGTGGATTGCAAGTCAACATCAGGCACATGTCACTTTCTAGGAAGATCACTTGTCTGTTGGTCTTCAAAGAAGCAGAACTGTGTATCACTCTCCACTGCTGAATCTGAATACATTGCTGCTGGATCTTGCTGTGCTCGGCTTCTCTGGATGAAGCAAACTCTCAAGTACTATGGTGTCCATCTGAAGTATGTGCCACTCTACTGCAACAATGAAAGCGCCATTAAGATTGCCAACAACCCAGTTCAACACCGAAGACAAAGCATGTTGAAATTCGTCATCACTTTCTCAGAGATCATGTCATGAAGGAAGATATTGATATCATACACGTCAACACTGAAGAGCAACTGGCAGATATCTTCACAAAGCCCTTGGATGAGAAAAGGTTTTGCAAGTTGCGGTGTGAGCTAAATATCTTGGAATCCTCAAATGTCCTGTAATCGGGCACACATCCTAACCCTTATACATGTTGATGACTTAGATGTGCAACACACGAAGTAAAGTATGTCTTCAATCAATGAAGACTTACATTCTAAGTGTGAATACATTAACGAGGAATTTGACTTCGGAGCGACATGATAATTGTGCGCCGTGTTTGGGTCTAATACTTCCTATACGGTGGGTAACGCCACCACCAAATTCTTCTGTTTGAAGTGTTTTCTCATGGCGTTACATTTGCTATGTCTTCGCATTTAGTTTGTCTTCTATTTCAACATGTGTTTGTGTTTATCGTCACTATGTTGATTTGGTTGCATTCTGTCATAAACATATATTAGTGTTCTGTCCTCTACAACATTCACTTATAGCTATGTCTTCTCGTTTGATTCTTTTGAACTAAGTGAATGTGATCGGACCCTAACCTCTCTATGCTTTCTACCTCAAACTCTATCTATCCAAATCATATGCATTCTGTTGAAACTGTTGAATATCTTCTGTGCGTCCTTGTCAGCAGAAGATACAGAGACAAACATTAAATCTGTTTTAAATGTTCAATTCTTATTGCCTGAAACCCGGAGAAGCCGGAACGTCCATCCGACAGTCCAGGCGGGTGTGGGAACGTGGGACAACTCCCAATGTGTTGCATGTTCGCCACGTGTCCCTCAGATGTGACCACCACGGGCACCTGCGTAATTGCGCTGTGCCGTCCCTTTCCCTATAAATACACGTCCAATTTGCGGTCAAAATCCTTCTTCCACCTCTCCACCTCGACAAACCTAGCGCCACCGCTAGCTCTCGATGACGCCGGTGACGAAGCGCTTAGCTGCCGCGACCTCTCCGACGCCGTCTTCACGCCGGCTGCGGACATCGTCTTCTCTGCCGCCGCCATAGATGTCCTCATCTTCTACTCCGTCTAGCAGTTCATCTTGTGGTAAATTAAAACCCTCTTTTTACCATCTTTTTGATCCTATAGATTCATCCTTTTTTACCAAAAGTGGTTTCTGCCTCCACAAATTTGGATCTATCCGGTCTACATCTCATATGATGCCTAGTATATTCACTTATGCTTCACACGTAGTTAGATTCCTCACTAGTACTTATTCTTGGATTCGTACAAATCTGGAACCAACTCTCAACATAAGTGAATGTCTTCATGTTATGAGGTCAATGTCTTCTAAACTGATTTATCTTCAAAATCTTCTGAGAATGCATATGACCTCTTCCCCTTCCCTCACATGTCTAATGTTGTCACAGGTACATGCCCATGGGAGAATCCCTTGGTTCTCATAGTTTGCATTCATTTGCAGAGTTCTTACAGCATCACATCAACTCTCCCGAAGCCAGTTCATGTCTGACCAGTAGACGGAAGCCTTTGACAGTTTTGAAGCCATTCAGTCTGAACTTCATGGCAATAGAGAAGTCTGCAAGGAAGGGTGGCAGATAGTGCCGTGGGAACACCTCCAGAGATTTGCCTCCTGACCTCTATGAGCTGTACAAGACAGATCCAGAGGAGGACTACAATCAGCGAAAAACCCGAATCCAACGGATTCGAAGATATTGGGCAGAACAATGTTACAAGTACAGGTTCGTGACCCAGGAATATGCTGAGAAGAATGCCATCAAGCGACCCTGGGGAGACATCTTGTACAATAATCTTCCACCCAGGTCCAGAGCTAAAGCCATTGAACAAGGATTCTACCCTTGCATGGTCCGTGGACCACAGCCTGCTGATGCCAACCCATCTTCATTGCTATGGTGTCGAGATGACAATCTATTCAAGCGCAACTTCCAGTTTGCCAAGAACTCGGCCAAAGAAAACAAGAAGTCTCGGGGATTAGACTTCAATCCAGGCCCCTCTGCTCCTCGTGTCGATGGCACACGCGAAGCTGAACCCAATCTTGTTGGGCCCTTCTACAACCTAGAAGGTCTCATCACTCATATTATGGTTCAAGGGACAGTCGCGGATGAACCTGCAGATGACGCTGATTCTGACGAAGCGCCTACACCACCGAAGCCAAAGAAGCTGAAGAAACCCAAGGCTTCGAAGCCTTCTACTACCTCTTGAGCACTGCGTTGGATTTCCTTGAAGAGGAAAGGGTGATGCAGCAGAGTAGAGTAAGTATTTCCCTCAGTTTTTGAGAAGCAAGGTATCAATCCAGTAGGAGGCTACACGCAAGTCCCTTGTACCTACACAAAACAAATAGCTCCACGCAACCAACGCGATTAGGGGTTGTCAATCCCTTCACGGTCACTTACGAGAGTGAGATCTGATAGAGATGATAGATAATACTTTTGGTATTTTTGGTATAAATATGCAAAATAAAATAAAAGAAAAGTAAAAAAGCAAAAAGCAATAATAAAGTATTGGGAGATTCATATGATAAAGATAGACCCCGGGGCCATAGATTTCACTAGTGGCTTCTCTCAAGAGCATAAGTATTTTACGATGGGTGAACAAATTACTGTTGAGCAATTGACAGAATTGAGCATAGTGATGAGAATATCTAGGTATGATCATGTATATAGGCATCACGTCTGAGACAAGTAGACCGACTCCTGCCTACATCTACTACTATTACTCCACTCATCGACCACTATCCAGCATGCATCTACAGTATTAAGTTAATAAAACATAGTAACGCCTTAAGCAAGATGACATGATGTAGAGGGATAAATTCATGCAATATGATAAAAACCCATCTTGTTATCCTTGATGGCAACAATACAATACGTGCCTTGCTGCCCCTTCTATCACTGGGAAAGGACACCGGAAGATTGAACCCAAAGCTAAGCACTTCTCCCATTGCAAGAACTACCAATCTAGTTGGCCAAACCAAATTGGATAATTTGAAGAGACTTGCAAAGATAACCAATCATACATAAAAGAATTCAGAGAATATTCAAATATTGTTCATAGATAATCTTGATCATAAACCAACAATTCATCGGTCTCAACAAACACACTGCAAAAAGAAGATTACATCGAGTAGATCTCCATGAGAGAGGGGGAGAACATTGTATTGAGATCCAAAAAGAGAGAAGAAGCCATCTAGCTACTAACGATGGACCCGAAGGTCTGAGGTAAACTACTCACTCTTCATCGGAGAGGCCTTGGAGATGATGTAGAGGCCCTCTCTGGTGGATTCCCCTTCCGACGGAGCTCCGGAAAAGGCCCCAAGATGGGATCTCATGGATACAGAAATTTGCGGCGGTGGAATTAGGTTTTTGGCTCCGTATCTGATCGTTCAGGGGTATGTAGGTATATATAGGAGGAAGGAGTACGTCGGTGGAGCAATGGGGGGCCCACGAGGCAGGGGGCGCGCCCTAGGGGGGAGGGCGTGCCCCCACCCTCGTGGCCACCTCCTTTATTTCTTGATGGGGGGTCCAAGTCTCCTGGATCATGTTTGGTGAGAAAATCACGTTCCCGAAGGTTTCATTCCGTTTGGACTCCGTTTGATATTCCGTTTCTTCGAAACACTGAAATAGGCAAAAAAACAGCAATTCTAGGCTGGGCCTCCGGTTAATAGGTTAGTCCCAAAAGTAATTTAAAAGTGGAAAATAAAGCCCAATATGGTCCAAAACAGTAGATAATATAGCATGGAGCAATCAAAAATTATAGATACGTTGGAGACGTATCAGGCATCCCCAAGCTTAATTCCTGCTCGTCCTCGAGTAGGCAAATGATAAAAAGGATAATTTTTGATGCGGAGTGCTACTTGGCATAATTTCAATGTAATTCTTCTTAATTGTGGTATGAATATTCAGATCCGAAAGATTCAAGACAAAAGTTTAATATTGACATAAAAATAATAATACTTCAAGCATAGTAACAAAGCAATCATGTCTTCTCAAAATAACATGGCCAAAGAAAGCTATCCCTACAAAATCATATAGTCTGGCTATGCTCTATCTTCATCACACAAAATATTAAATCATGCACAACCCGGTTTCAGCCAAGCAATTGTTTCATACTTTAGAATTTTCAAACTTTTCAACTTTCTTGCAATACATCAGCGTGAGCCATGGATATAGCACTATATGTGGAATAGAATGGTGGTTGTGGAGAAGACAAAAGGGAGAAGATAGTCTCACATCAACAAGGTGTATCAACGGGCTATGGAGATGCCCATCAATAGATATCAATGTGAGTGAGTAGGGATTGCCATGCAACGGATGCACTAGAGCTATAAGTATAAGAAAGCTCAACAAAAGAAACTAAGTGGGTGTGCATCCAACTCGCTTGCTCACGAAGACCTAGGGCAATTTGAGGAAGCCCATCATTGGAATATACAAGCCAAGTTCTATAATGAAAAATTTACACTAGTATATGAAAGTGACAAAATGAGAGACTATTATGAAGATCATGGTGCTACTTTGAAGCACAAGTGTGGTAAAGGAATAGTAACATTGTCCCTTCTCTCTTTTTCTCTCATTTTTTTATTTTTTTATTTGGGCCTTTTCTCTTTTTTTATGGCCTCTTTTTTTTCGTCCGAAGTCTCATCCCGACTTGTGGGGGAATCATAGTCTCCATCATCCTTTCCTCACTTGGGACAATGCTCTAAAAATGAAGATCATCACACTTCTATTTATTTTACAACTCAACAATTACAACTCGATACTTAGAACAAAATATGACTCTATGTGTATGCCTCCGGCGGTGTACCGGGATATGCAATGAATCAAGAGTGACATGTATGAAAGAATTATTGACGGCGGCTTTGCCACATATACGATGTCAACTTCATGATCATGCTAAGCAATATGACAATGATGGAGCGTGTCATAATAAACGGAACGGTGGAAAGTTGCATGGCAATATATCTCGGAATGGCTACGGAAATGCCATGATAGGTAGGTATGGTGGCTGTTTTGAGGAAGGTATATGGTGGGTGTATGATACCGGCGAAAAGGTGTGTGGTATTAGAGAGGCTAGCAATGGTGGAAGGGAGGAAAAGTGTGTATAATCCATGGACTCAACATTAGTCATAAAGAACTCATATACTTGCTGCAAAAATCTAGAAGTTATCAAAGCAAAGTATTACGCGCATGCTCATAGGGGGATAGATTGGTAGGAAAAGACCATCGCTCATCCCCGACCGCCATTCATAAGGAAGACAATCAATAAATAAATCATGCTCCGACTTCATCACATAACGGTTCACCATACGTGCATGCTACGGGAGTTAACCATCGCGGGATCCCGACCTCCACACATAAGGAAGACAATCAATAAATATATCGTGCTCCAACTTCATCACATAACGGTTCACCATACGTGCATGCTACGGGAATCACAAACTTCAACACAAGTATTTCTCAAATTCACAACTACTCAACTAGCATGACTCTAATATTATTACCACCATATCTCAAAACAATTATCAAGCATCAAGCTTTTTTTAGTATTCAACACACTCAAAAGAAAGTTTTACAAATTTTGAATACCAAGCACATTAGGATTGTTTAAGCAAATTACCATGATATTTAAGACTCTCAAAATAATCTAAGTGAAGCTTGAGAGATCATGGTTTCTATAAAACAAATCCACCACCGTGCTCTAAAAGATATAAGTGAAGCACTAGAGCAAAATTATATAGCTCAAAAGATATAAGTGAAGCACATAGAGTATTCTAACAAATTCCAATTCATGGATGGATCTCTCAAAAGGTGTGTACAGAAAAGATGATAGTGGTAAACTAAAAAGAAAAGACTCAAATCATACAAGAAGCTCCAAGCAAAACACATATCATGTGGTGAATAAAAATATAGCTCCAAGTAAAGTTACCGATGGAAGTAGACGAAAGAGGGGATGCCTTCCGGGGCATCCCCAAGCTTTGACATTTTGGTTTCCTTGGATTATCTTGGGGGTGACATGGGCATCCCCAAGCTTAGGCTCTTGCCACTCCTTGTTCCATAATCCATCAAATGATTTCACCCAAAACATGAAAACTTCACAACACAAAACTCAACAGAAATCTCATGAGCTCCGTTAGCGAAAGAAAACAAAAGACCACTTCAAGGTACTGTAATGAACTCATTCTTTATTTATATTGGTGTTAAACCTACTGCATTCCAAATTCTCTATGGTTTATAAACTATTTTACTAGCCATAGATTCATCAAAATAAGCAAACAACACACGAAAAACAGAATCTGTCAAAAACAGAACAGTCTGTAGTAATTTGTAACTAACGCAAACTTATGGAACGTGAAAAATCCAGACAAATTAGAAAGTTCTAGATAATTTGTTTATTGATCTGCAGCAAAAAGAATCAACTAAAAATCACGTTCTTGTGATTTATGAAAACTAATCTCGTGCGTGCAAAGTTTCTGTTTTCTGCGGCAGAATCAAATAACTATTACCGTAGGTTGTCCTAACGGTTTTACTTGGCACAAACACTAATTAAAGCACAAAAACACATCTAAACAGAGGGTAGACAAATTATTTATTCCTAAACATAAGCAAAAAGCAAAAACTAAAATAAAATTGGGTTGCCTCCAAACAAGTGCTATCGTTTAACGCCCTTAGCTAGGCATAAAAGCAAGGATAGATCTAGGTATTGCCATCTTTGGTAGGCAAACCATAGGTAGCTCTCATGATAGATTCATATGGTAATTTTATTTTGTTTCTAGGGAAGTGTTCCATGCCTTTCTTTAATGGAAATTGGAATCTAATATTCCCTTCCTTCATATCAATAATTGCACCAATCGTTCTAAGGAAAGGTCTACCAAGAATAATAGGGCAAGAAGGATTGCAATCTATATCAAGAACGATAAAATCTACGGGCACATAATTCCTATTTGCAAAAATAAGAACATCATTAATTCTTCCGATAGGTTTCTTAATAGTGGAGTCCGCAAGGTGCAAGTTTAGAGAGCAATCATCAAAATCACGGAAATCTAGCAAATCACACAAAGTTTTAGGAATAGTGGAGACACTAGCACCCAAATCACATAAAGCATAAAATTCATGATCCTTAATCTTAATTTTAATAGTTGGTTCCCACTCATCATAGAGTTTTCTAGGGATAGAAACTTCCAACTCAAGTTTTTCTTCATAAGATTGCATCAAGGCATCAACGATATGTTTAGTAAACGCTTTATTTTGACTATAAGCATTAGGAGAATTTAGCACGGATTGCAACAAGGAAATACAATCAATTAGAGAGCAACTTTAATAATTAAATTCCTTTAAATCCAAAATAGTGGGTTTAGCAACATCTAGGGTTTTGATTTCTTCAATTCCACTTTTATCAATTTTAGCATCATAATCTAAAAACTCCGAATTCTTGGAACGCCTTCTAGGTAAAGGTGGATCATATTCAGTCCCATCATTATCAAGATTCATATTGCAAAACAAAGATTTAATAGGGGACACATCAATAACTTTTAGATCTTCATCTTTATTTTCAAGGAAATTGGAAGAACATGTTTTAATAAAGGCATCTTTCGTAGCACGCATCCTAGCGGTTCTTTCCTTGCACTCATCAATGGAAATTCTCATGGCTTTGAGAGACTCATTGATATCATGCTTAGGAGAGATAGATCTAAGCTTTAAAGAATCAACATCAAGAGAAATTCTATCAACGTTCCTAGCCAATTCATCAACTTTAAGCAATTTTTCTTGAAGCAAAGCACTAAAATTCTTTTGTGAATTCATAAACTCTTTAACACTAGTCTCAAATTCAGAGGGCATCTTATTAAAATTTCCATAAGAGTTGTTGTAGGAATTTCCATAATTATTAGAAGGATTACTAGGATAAGGCCTAGGATTAAAATTCCCTCTATACGCGTTGTTACCAAAGTTATTCCTACCAACAAAATTCACATCCATAGATTCATTATTATTCTCAATCAAAGTAGACAAAGGAATATCATTAGGATCAGAAGAAACAATCTTAGTAGCAAATAATTTCATAAGTTCATCCATCTTTCCACTCAAAACATTGATTTCTTCTATCGCATGCACTTTTTTATTAGTAGATCTTTCAGTGTGCCATTGAGAATAATTAACCATAATATTATCTAGGAGTTTAGTAGCATATCCTAAAGTGATTTCCATAAAAGTGCCTCCCGCGGCCGAATCTAAAAGATTTCTAGAAGCAAAATTCAATCCGGCATAAAATTTTTGTATAATCATCCACAAATTTAAACCATGAGTAGGGCAATTACGTATCATCAATTTCATTCTCTCCCAAGCTTGTGCAACATGTTCATGATCAAGTTGTTTAAAATTCATAATATCGTTTCTAAGAGAGATGATCTTAGCGGGAAGAAAATACTTAGAGATAAAAGCATCTTTGCACTTGTTCCAAGAATCAATACTATTTTTAGGCAAAGACGAAAACCAAGCTTTAGCACGATCTCTAAGCAAAAAAGAAATAGCTTCAATTTAACAATATCATTATCAACATCCCTCTTCTTTTGCATATCACATAAATCCATGAAGCTATTTAGATGAGTAGCGGCATCTTCACTAGGAAGGCCGGCGAATTGTTCTTTCATAACAAGATTCAACAAAGCAGTATTGATTTCAAAAGATTCAGTATTGGTAAGAGGAGAAATCAGAGTGCTAAGGAAATCATTATTATTGGTATTGGTAAAGTCACACAATTTTGGTATTATCTTGAGCCATCGTGACAAGCAAGCAATTCAACACACAAGCAAACAAAAAGCAAGCGAGAAAAAGGCAAACGGAAAAAGAGAGGGCGAATAAAACGGCAAGGGTGAAGTGGGGGAGAGGAAAATGAGAGGCAAATGGCAAATAATGTAATGCGAGAGATAAAGAATTGTGATGGGTACTTGGTATGTTGACTTTTGCGAAGACCTCCCTGGCAACGGCGCCAGAAATCTTCCTGCTACCTCTTGAGCACTGCGTTGGATTTCCTTGAAGAGGAAAGGGTGACGCAGCAGAGTAGAGTAAGTATTTCCCTCAATTTTTGAGAACCAAGGTATCAATCCAGTAGGAGGCTACGCGCAAGTCCCTTGTACCTACACAAAACAAATATCTCCACGCAACCAACGCGATTAGGGGTTGTCAATCCCTTCACGGTCACTTACGAGAGTGAGATATGATAGATATGATAGATAATATTTTGGTATTTTTGGTATAAAGAGGCAAAGTAAAATAAAAGCAAAGTAAAAAGCAAAAAATCAATATTAAAGTATTGGGATATTAATATGATAAAGATAGACCCGGGGGCCATAGATTTCACTAGTGGCTTCTCTCAAGAGCATTAGTATTTTACGATGGGTGAACAAATTACTGTTGAGCAATTGACAGAATTGAGCATAGTTATGAGAATATCTAGGTATGATCATGTATATAGGCATCACGTCCGAGACAAGTAGACCGACTCCTGCCTGCATCTACTACTATTACTCCACTCATCGACCGCTATCCAACATGCATCTATAGTATTAAGTTAATAAAAACAGAGTAACGCCTTAAGCAAGATGACATGATGTAGAGGGATAAATTCATGCAGTATGATAAAAAACCATCTTGTTATCCTCGATGGAAACAATACAATACGTGCCTTGCTGCCCCTTCTGTCACTGGGAGAGGACACCGCAAGATTGAACCCAAAGCTAAGCACTTCTCCCATTGCAAGAACTACCAATATAGTTGGCGAAACCAAACGGATAATTCGAAGAGACTTTCAAAGATAACCAATCATACATAAAATAATTCGGAGAAGATTCAAATATTGCTCATAGATAATCTTGATCATAAACCCACAATTCATCGGTCTCAACAAACACACCGCAAAAAGAAGATTACATCGAATAGATATCCACGAGAGAGGGGGATAACATTGTATTGAGATCCCAAAAGAGAGAAGAATGTTGGAAATATGCCCTAGAGGCAATAATAAAATGATTAATATATTTCCTTGTTCATGATAATTGTCTATTATTCAGGCTATAATTGTGTTATCCGGAAATCGTAATACATGTGTGAATACATAGACCACAACACGTCCCTAGTGAGCCTCTAGTTGACTAGCTCGTTATTTAACAGATAGTCATGGTTTCCTGACTATGGACATTGGATCTCATTGATAACGGGATCACATCATTAGGAGAATGATGTGATGGACAAGACCCAATCCTAAGCATAGCACAAAGATCGTGTAGTTCGTTTGCTAGAGCTTTTCCAATGTCAAGTATCATTTCCTTAGACCATGAGATTGTGCAACTCCCAGATACCATAGGAGTGCTTTGGGTGTTCCAAACGTCACAACGGAACTGGGTGACTATAAAGGTGCACTACGGGTATCTCCAAAAGTGTCTGTTGGGTTGGCATGAATCGAGACTGGGATTTGTCACTCCGTATGATGGAGAGGTATCTCTGGGCCCACTCAGAAATGCATCATCATAATGAGCTCAATGTGACCAAGTGGTTGGTCACGGGATCATGCATTACGGTACGAGTAAAGTGATTTGCCGGTAACGAGATTGAACGAGGTATTGGGATACCGACGATCGAATCTCGGGCAAGTAACGTACCGATTGACAAAGGGAATTGTATACGGGATTGATTGAATCCTCGACATCGTGGTTCATCCGATGAGATCATCGTGGAACATGTGGGAGCCAACATGGGTCTCCAGATCCCGCTGTTGGTTATTGACCGGAGAGTCGTCTCGATCATGTCTGCATGTCTCCCGAACCCGTAGGGTCTACACACTTAAGGTTCGGTGACACTAGGGTTGTTGAGATATTAGTATGTGGTAACCCAAAAGTTGTTCGGAGTCCTGGATGAGATCTCGGATGTCACGAGGAGTTCCAGAATGGTCCGGGGGTGAAGAATATATAGGAAGTCCAGTTTCGGCCACCGGGAAAGTTTCGGGGGTCACTGGTATTGTACCGGGACCACCGAAAGGGTCCCGGGGGTCCACCGGGTGGGGTCACTTATCTCGAAGGGCCCAATGGGCTGAAGTGGGAGGGGAACCAGCCCCTGGTGGGCTGGTGCGCCCCCCTTGGGCCTCCCCCTGCGCCTAGGGTTGGAAACCCTAGGCGTGGGGGGCGCCCCACTTGGCTTGGGGGGCAAGCCACCCCCTTGGCCGCCGCCCCCCCTTGGAGATGGGATCTCCTAGGTCCGGCGCCCCCCCCTTAGGGCCCCTATATGAAGAGGGGGGAGGGAGGGCTGCGCACCCTAGCCCTTGACGCCTCCCTCTCCCCTCATAACACCTCTCCCTCTCGCTGAGCTTGGCGAAGCCCTGCCGAGATCCCCGCTGCATCCACCACCACGCTGTCGTGCAGCTGGATCTCCATCATCCTCTCCTTCCCCCTTCCTAGATCAAGAAGGAGGAGACGTCTTCCCCAACCGTACGTGTGTTGAACGCGGAGGTGCCGTCCATTTGGCGCTCGGTCATCGGTGATTTGGATCACGACGAGTACGACTCCATCAACCCCGTCCTCTTGAACGCTTCTGCTCGCGATCTACAAGGGTATGTAGACGCACTCCCCTCTCCCTCTTTGCTAGATGACTCCATAGATTGATCTTGGTGATGCATAGAAAGTTTTAAAATTCTGCTACGTTCCCCAACAGTGGCATCATGAGCTAGGTCTATGCATAGTTTCTATGCACGAGTAGAACACAAGTTGTTGTGGGCGTCGATTTTGTCAATTTACTTGCCGTTACTAGTCTTATCTTGATTCGGCGGCATCGTGGGATGAAGCGGCCCGGACTGACCTTACATTTACGCTTACGTGAGACAGGTTCCACCGACTGACATGCACTAGTTGCATAAGGTGGCTAGCGGGTGTCTGTCTCTCCCACTTTAGTCGGATCGGATTCGGTGAAAAGGGTCCTTATGAAGGGTTAATAGGAATTGGCATATCACGTTGTGGTTTTGGCGTAGGTAAGAAACGTTCTTGCTTAGAACCCTATAGCAGCCACGTAAAAAATTTGCAACAACAATTAGAGGATGTCTAACTTGTTTTTGCAGCATATGCCAAGTGATGTGATATGGCCAAAAGGATGTGATGAATGATATATGTGATGTATGAGATTGATCATGTTCTTGTAATAGGAATCACGACTTGCATGTCGATGAGTATGACAACCGGCAGGAGCCATAGGAGTTGTCTTAATTTATTTATGACCTGCGTGTCAACATATAAGGTCATGTAATTACTTTACTTTATTGCTAAACCGTTAGCCATAGTAGTAGAAGTAATAGATGACGAGACAACTTAATGAAGACACGATGATGGAGATCATGATGATGGATATCATGGTGTCATGACGGTGACGACGATGATCATGGTGCTCCGAAGATGGAGATCGAAAGGAGCAAAATGATATTGGCCATATCATGTCAGTATTTGATTGCATGTGATGTTTATAATGTTTTACATCTTATTTGCTTAGAATGACAGTAGCTTAAATAAGATGATCCCTCACAATAATTTCAAGAAAGTGTTCCCCCTAACTTTGCACCGTTGCGAAGGTTCGTTGTTTTGATGCACCACGTGATGATCGGGTGTGATAGATTCTAACGTTCGAATACAACGGGTGTAAGCCAGATTTACACACGCGATACACTTAGGTTGACTTGACGAGCCTAGCTTGTACAAACATGGCCTCGGAACACGGAAGACCGAAAGGTCGAGCATGAGTCATATAGAAGATACGATCAACATGAAGATGTTCACCGATGTTGACTAGTCCGTCTCACGTGATGATCGGACACGGCCTAGTTGACTCGGATCATGTTTCACTTAGATGACTAGAGGGATGTCTGTCTGAGTGGGAGTTCATTAAATAATTTGATTAGATGAACTTAATTATCATGACTTAGTCGAAAATATTTACAATATGTCTTGTAGATCAAATGGCCCACGCTAATGTTGCCCTCAACTTCAACGCGTTCCTAGATAAAACCAAGCTGAAAGATGATGGCAGCAACTATACGGACTGGGTCCGGAACCTGAGGATCATCCTCATAGCTGCCAAGAAAGACTATGTCCTAGAAGCACCGCTAGGTGAAGCACCCATCCCAGAGAACCAAGACGTTATGAACGCTTGGCAGTCACGTGCTGATGATTACTCCCTCATTCAGTGCAGCATGCTTTACAGCTTAGAACCGGGGCTCCAAAAGCGTTTTGAGAAACACGGAGCATATGAGATGTTCAAAGAGCTGAAAATGGTTTTCCAAGCTCATGCCCGGGTCGAGAGATATGAAGTCCCCGACAAGTTCTTCAGTTGTAAGATGGAGGAAAATACTTCTTTCAGTGAGCACACACTCAAAATGTCTGGGTTGCACAACCGCTTGACTCAGCTAGGAGTTAATCTCCCGGACGACGCGGTCATTGATAGAATCCTTCAGTCGCTTCCACTGAGCTACAAGAGCTTTGTGATGAACTTCAATATGCAGGGGATGGAAAAGACCATTCCTGAGATATATGCAATGCTGAAATCAGCGGAGGTGGAGATCAAAAAGGAACATCAAGTGTTGATGGTGAATAAAACCACTAAGTACAAGAAAGGCAACGGTAAGAAGAACTTCAAGAAGGACGGCAAGGGAGTTGCGCGCCCGTTAAGCCAGTTGCCGGGAAGAAGCCAAAGAATGGACCCAAGCCTGAGACTGAGTGCTTTTATTGCAAGGGAAGTGGTCACTGGAAGTGGAATTGCCCCGAAGTACTTAGCGGACAAGAAGGCCGGCAACACCAAAGGTATATGTGATATACATGTTATTGATGTGTACCTTACCAGCACACGTAGTAGCTCCTGGGTATTTGATACCGGTGCGGTTGCTCATATTTGTAACTCAAAGAAAGAGCTGCGGAATAAGCGGAGACTGGCAAAGGACGAGGTGATGATGCGTGTCGGGAATGGTTCCAAGGTCGATGTGATCGCCGTCGGCATGCTACCTCTACATTTACCTACGGGATTAGTTTTAAACCTCAATAATTGTTATTTAGTGCCAGCTTTGAGCATGAACATTGTATCAGGATCTCGTTTAATTTGAGATGGCTACTCATTTAAATCCGAGAATAATGGTTGTTCTATTTATATGAGAGATATGTTTTATGGTCATGCCCCGCTGGTGAATGGTTTATTCTTAATGAATCTCGAGCATAATGTTACACATATTCATAGTGTGATTACCAAAAGATTTAAGGTTGATAATGATAGTCCCACATACTTGTGGCACTGCCGCCTTGGTCACATAGGTGTCAAACGCATGAAGAAACTCCATGCAGATGGACTTTTGGAGTCTCTTGATTATGAATCATTTGACACGTGCGAACCATTCCTCATGGGTAAAATGACCAAGACTCCGTTCTCCGGAACAATGGAGCGAGCAACCAACTTATTGGAAATCATACATACTGATGTGTGCGGTCCAATGAATGTTGAGGCTCGCGGTGGCTATCGTGATGTTCTCACTCTCACTAATGACTTGAGTAGATATGGGTATGTCTACTTAATGAAACACAAGTCTGAGACCTTTGAAAAGTTCAAGGAATTTCAGAGTGAGGTTGAGAATCAACGTGACAGGAAAATCAAGTTCTTACGATCAGATCGTGGGGGAGAATATTTGGGTCACGAATTTGGCACGCACTTAACGAAATGTGGAATAGTTTCACAACTCACGCCGCCTGGAACACCTCAGCGAAATGGTGTGTCTGAACGTCGTAATCGCACTCTATTGGATATGGTGCGATCTATGATGTCTCTTACCGATCTATCGCTCTCATTTTGGGGCTATGCTTTAGAGACTGCCACATTCACTTTAAATAGGGCTCCGTCGAAATCCGTTGAGACAACACCGTATGAATTATGGTTTGGGAAGAAACCTAATCTATCGTTTCTAAAAGTTTGGGGATGCGATGCTTATGTTAAGAAACTTCAACCTGAAAAGCTCGAACCCAAGTCGGAGAAATGCATCTTCATAGGATACCCTAAAGAAACCATTGGGTATACCTTCTACCTCAGATCCGAAGGCAAGATCTTTGTTGCCAAGAATGAATCCTTTCTGGAGAAAGAGTTTCTCTCGAAAGAAGTAAGTGGGAGGAAAGTTGAGCTTGATGAAGTACTGCCTCTTGAAGCGGAAAGTAGCGTAGCTCAGGAAATTGTTCCTGTGGTGCCTGCACCGACTAGAGAGGAAGTTAATGATGATGATCAAGGTACTTCGGTCAAGCTCCTACTAAACTTTGTAGGTCCACAAGAACGCGTTCCGCACCAGAGTGGTACGGAAACCCTGTCTTGGAAATCATGTTGTTAGACAACAGTGAACCTTCGAACTATGAAGAAGCAATGGTGGGCCCAGATTCCGACAAATGGCTAGAAGCCATGAAATCCGAGATAGGATCCATGTATGAAAACGAAGTATGTGTCAGAAATATGCCCTAGAGGCAATAATAAATTGGTTATTATTATATTTCCTTGTTCATGATAATCGTTTATTATCCATGCTTGAATTGTATTGATAGGAAACTCAGATACATGTGTGGATACATAGACAACACCATGTCCCTAGTAAGCCTCTAGTTGACTAGCTCGTTGATCAATAGATGGTTACGGTTTCCTAACCATGGACATTGGATGTCGTTGATAACGGGGTCACATCATTAGGAGAATGATGTGATGGACAAGACCCAATCCTAAGCCTAGCACAAGATCATGTAGTTCGTATGCTAAAGCTTTTCTAATGTCAAGTATCATTTCCATTGACCATGAGATTGTGCAACTCCCGGATACCGTAGGAGTTCTTTGGGTGTGCTAAACATCACAACGTAAATCGGTGGCTATAAAGGTACACTACAGGTATCTCCGAAAGTGTCTGTTGGGTTGGCACGAATCGAGACTGGGATTTGTCACTCCATGTAAACGGAGAGGTATCTCTGGGCCCACTCGGTAGGACATCATCATAATGTGCACAATGTGATCAAGGAGTTGATCATGGGATGATGTGTTACGGAACGAGTAAAGAGACTTGCCGGTAACGAGATTGAACAAGGTATCAGGATACCGACGATCGAATCTCGGGCAAGTATCGTACCGCTAGACAAAGGGAATTGTATACGGGATTGATTAAGTCCTTGACATCGTGGTTCATCCGATGAGATCATCGTGGAACATGTGGGAGCCAACATGGGTATCCAGATCCCACTGTTGGTTATTGACCGGAGAGTAATCTCGGTCATGTCTGCATGGTTCCCGAACCCGTAGGTTCTACACACTTAAGGTTCGATGATGCTAGGGTTATAAGGAATAGATATACGTGGTTACCGAATGTTGTTCGGAGTCCCGGATGAGATCCCGGACATCACGAGGAGTTCCGGAATGCTCCGGAGGTAAAGATTTATATATGGGAAGTCCTGTTTTGGTCACCGGAAAAATTTCGGGGTTTATCGGTAACATACCGGGACCACCGGGAGGGTCCCGGGGGTCCACCAAGTGGGGCCACAAGCCCCGGAGGGCTGCATGGGCCAAGTGTGGGAGGGGACCAGCCCCAGGTGGGCTGGTGCGCCCCCCACAAGGGCCCAAGGCGCCTAAGGGGAGGAGGGGGGCAAACCCTAAGGGCAGATGGGCCTTAGGGCCCATGCTTGGTGCGCCTCCCTCTCCCCTCCACCTGGCCGCCACCCAGATGGGATCTAGGGGCTTCCGTCACCCCTAGGGAGGGAACCCTAGGTGGGGGCGCAGCCCCTCCCCTCCCCCTATATATACATGAGGTTTGGGCTGCCCAAGACACACGAGTTCCTCTCCTTCTTGGCGCAGCCCTACCCCTCTCCCTCCTCATCTCTTGCGGTGCTTGGCGAAGCCCTGCTGGAGTACCACGCTCCTCCACCACCACCACGCCGTTGTGCTGCTGCTGGATGGAGTCTTCCTCAACCTCTCCCTCTCTCCTTACTGGATCAAGGCATGGGAGACGTCACCGGGCTGTACGTGTGTTGAATGCGGAGGTGCCGTTCGTTCGGCACTAGGATCTCCGGTGATTTGGATCACGACGAGTATGACTCCTACAAGCCCGTTCTCTTGAACGCTTCCGCTTAGCGATCTACGGTATGTAGATGCACTCTCCTTCCCCTCGTTGCTAGTTTCTCCATAGATAGATCTTGGTGACACGTAGGAAATTTTTTGAATTTCTGCTACATTACCCAACAGTGGCATCATGAGCAAGGCCTATGCATAATTTCTATGCACAAGTAGAACACAAAGTAGTTGTGGGCATTGATTTTGTTCAATATGCTTACCGTTACTATACCAATCTTGATTCGGCGGCATTGTGGGATGAAGCGGCCCGGACCGACCTTACACGTACTCTTACGTGAGACTGGTTCCACCGACTGACATGCACTAGTTGCATAAGGTGGCTAGCGGGTGTCTGTCTCTCCCACTTTAGTCGGATCAGATTCGATGAAAAGGGTCCTTATGAAGGGTAAATAGCAATTGGCATATCACGTTGTGGTTTTTGCGTAGGTAAGAAACGTTCTTGCTAGAAACCCATAGCCGCCACGTAAAACATGCAAACAACAATTAGAGGACGTCTAAATTGTTTTTGCAGGGTATGCTATGTGATGTGATATGGCCAAAGGATGTGATGAATGATATATGTGATGTATGAGATGATCATGTTCTTGTAATAGGAATCACGACTTGCATGTCGATGAGTATGACAGCCGGCAAGAGCCATAGGAGTTGTCTTAATTTATTTATGACCCGCTTGTCAACATAAACGTCATGTAATTACTTTACTTTATTGCTAACTGTTAGCTATAGTAGTAAAAGTAATAGTTGGCGAGACAACTTCATGAAGACACGATGATGGAGATCATGATGATGGAGATCATGGTGTCATGCCGGTGACGATGATGATCAAGGAGCCCCGAAGATGGAGATCAAAAGGAGCTATATGATATTGGCCATATCATGTCACTATTTGATTGCATGTGATGTTATCATGTTTATACATCTTATTTGCTTAGAACGATGGTAGTAAATAAGATGATCCCTCATTAAAATTTCAAGAAAGTGTTCCCCCTAACTGTGCACCGTTGCGAAAGTTCGTCGTTTCGAAGCACCACGTGATGATCGGGTGTGATAGATTCTTACGTTCGAATACAACGGGTGTTGACGAGCCTAGCATGTACAGACATGGCCTCAGAACACAAGAGACTGAAAGGTCGAGCATGAGTCGTATGGTAGATACGATCAACATGAAGATGTTCACCGATGTTGACTAGTCCATCTCACATGATGATCGGACACGACCTAGTTGACTCGGATCATGTAATCACTTAGATGACTAGAGGGATGTCTATCTGAGTGGGAGTTCATAAGATGAACTTAATTATCCTGAACATAGCCAAAAGGTCTTCGCAAATTATGTCGTGGCTCGCGCTTCAGTTCTACTGTTAAGATATGTTCCTAGAGAAAATTTAGTTGAAAGTTGATAGTAGCAATTATGCGGACTAGGTCCGTAAACTGAGGATTGTCCTCATTGCTTCATACAAGGCTTATGTCCTTAATGCACCGCTCAGTGTGCTGAACCTCGAACGTCGTCTGTGGATGTTGCGAACATCTGACATACACATTTTGATAACTACGTGATAGTTTAGTTAAAACGGTTTAGAGTTGAGGCACCGAAGACGTTTTGAAACGTCGCGAAACATATGAGATGTTTCGAGGGCTGAAATTGGGATTTCAGGCTCGTGCCCACATCAAGAGGTATAAGACCTCCGACGATTTTCTTAGCCCACAAACTAAGGGAGAAAAGCTCAATTGTTGAGCTTGTGCTCAGATTGTCTGAGTACAACAATCATTTGAATCGAGTGGGAGTTGATCTTCCAGATGAGATAGTGATGTTTCTCCGAAGTCATTACCACCAAGCTGCTAGAGCTTCATGATGAACTATAATATATCAGGGATATATATGATGATCCTTGAGATATTCGCGATGTTTGACACCACAAAAGTAGAAATCAAGAAGGAGCATCAATTGTTGATGGTTGGTGCAACCACTAGTTTCAAGAAGGGCAAGGGCAAAAAGGGATACTTCATGAAACGGCAATTCAGCTACTGCTCTAGTGAAGAAACCCAAGGTTGAACCCAAACCCAAGACTAAGTACTAGAATTACCCTAGATACTTGGTAGATGAGAAGGCTGGCAAGGTCGATAGAAGTATATTGGATGTACATTGTGTTAATGTGTACTTTACTAGTACTCCTAGTAGCACCATGGTATTAGATACCGGTTCGGTTGCTAAGTGTTAGTAAACTCGAAATAAAAGGTTGCGGAGTAAACGGAGACTAGCTAAAGGTGAGCTGGCGATATTTGTTGGAGGTTTTTCCAAGCTTGATGTGATCAAGCATCGCACGCTCCCTCTACCATCGAGATTGGTGTTTGCGTTGAGCATAGACATGATTGGATTATGTCTATCGCAATATGGTTATTCATTTAAGGAGAATAATGGTTACTCTGTTTATTTGAATAATACCTTCAATGGTCTTGCACCTAAAATGAATGGTTTATTGAATCTCGATCGTAGTGATACACATGTTCATGCCAAAAGATATAAGATAGTAATGATAGTACCACCTACTTATGGCACTACCACGTAAGTCATATCGGTATAAAACGCATGAAGAAGCTCCATGTTGATGGATCTTTGGGCTCACTTGTTTTTGAAAAGTTTGAGACATGCGAACCATGTCTATTGATGTATATGCATGAAGAAACTCCATGCAAATGGACTGTTTGGACTCACTTGATTTTGAATCACTTGAGACATGCAAATCATACCACATGGGAAAGATGACTGAAAGCCTCGTTTTCAGTAAAATGGAACTAGAAAGCAACTTGTTGGAAGTAATACATTTTGATGTGTGCAGTCCAATGAGTGTTGAGGCGTGTAGTGGATATCGTTATGTTCTTACTTCACAGATGATTTGAGTAGATGTTGAGTATATTTACTTGATGAATCACGAGTCTGAATTATTGAAAGGTTCAAGTAATTTCAGGGTGAAGTTGAAAGATCGTCGTGACAAGAGGATAAAAGATCTATGATATGATCATAGAGATGAATATCTGAATTACGAGTTTGGCACAGAATTAAGACATTGTGGAAATTGTTTCACAACTAGTACAGCCTGGAACACCATAGTGTGATGGTGTGTCCGAACATCATAACTGCACCCTATTGGATATGATGCATACCATGATGTCTCTTATTGAATTACCACGATAGTTTATGGGTTAGGCATTAGAGACAACCACATTCACTTTAAATAGGGCACCACGTAATTCCGATGAGATGACACCGTATGAACTATGGGTTAGAGAAACCTAAGGTGTCATTTCTTAAGAGTTTGGGGCTGCGACGCTTATGTGAAAAAGTTTTAGGCTGATAAGCTCGAACCCAAAGCGGATAAATGCATCTTCATAGGACACCCAAAACGTTTGGGTATACCTCCTATCTCAGATCCGAAAGCAATAAGGGATTGTTTCTAGAATTGGGTCCTTTCTCGAGGAAAAGTTTCTCTCGAAAGAATTGAGTGGGAGGATGGTGGAGACTTCATAAGGTTATTGAACCGTCTCTTCAACTAGTGTGTGGCAGGGCACAGGAAGTTATTCCTGTGGCACCTACACCAATTGAAGTGGAAGCTTATGATAGTGATCATGAAACTTCAGATCAAGTTACTACCAAACCTCGTGGGATGACAAGGATGCGTACTACTTCAGAGTGGTACGTAATCCTGTCTTGGAAGTCATGTTGCTAGACAACAATGAACCTATGAGCTATGGAGAAGCGATGGTGGGCCCGGATTCCGATAAATGGCTCGAGGCCATAAAATCCGAGAGAGGATCCATGTATGAAAACAAAGTGTAGACTTTGGCAGAATGGCTCGATGGTCGTAAGGCTGTTGAGTACAGATGGATTTTAAAAGGAAGACGGACAATGATGGTAAGTATCACCATTAAGAAAGCTCGACTTGTCGTTAAGATGTTTTCCGACAAGTTCAAGGAGTTGACTACGATGAGACTTTCTCACTCGTAGCGATGCTAAGAGTCTGTTGGAATTATATTAGCGATTATTGCATTATTTATGAAATCTTGCAGATAGGATGTCAAAACATTGTTTCCTCGACGATTTTCTTGAGGAAAGGTTGTATGTGATACAACCGGAAGGTTTTGTCAATCCTGAGAGATGCTAATAAGTATGCAAAGCTCCAGCAATCCTTCTAAGGACTTGAGTAGGCATCTCGGAGTTGGAATGTATGCTTTGATGAGATGATCAAAGATTTTGGGTGTATACAAAGTTTATGAGAAACTTGTATTTCCAAAGAAGTGAGTGGGAGCACTACAGAATTTCCGATGAGTATGTGTTGTTAACATGTTGTTGATCGGAAATGATGTAGAATTTCTGGAAAGCATGCAGAGTTATTTGAAAAGTGTTTTTCAATGGAAAGCCTAGATTAAGCTACTTGAACATTGAGCATCAAGATCTATAAGGATAGATCAAAACACTTAATGGTACTTTCAAATGAGCACATACCTTGACATGATCTTGAAGGTGTTCAAGATGGATCAGTCAAAGAAGGAGTTCTTGCCTGAGTTGTAAGGTATGAAGTTAAGACTTAAAGCTCGACCACGACAGAAGAAAGAGGAAGGACGAAGGTCATCCCCGATGCTTTTGTCATAGGCTCTATACGGTATGCCATGCTGAGTACCGCACCTGATGTGTGCCTTGCCACATATCTGGCAAGAGGGTACAAAGGTGATCTAGGAGTAGATCACCAGATAGCGGTCTAAATTATCCTTAGAGGAATAAGGATATGTTTCTCGGTTATGGAGGTGATAAAGAGTTCGACGTAAAGAGTTACGTCGATGCAAGCTTAACACCTATCCGGATAGCTCTGAGTAGAGATACCGGATACGTATAATGGAGCAACAATTTAGAATAGCTCCAAGTAGAACAGTTATTTGAAATGGCTCCAAATGTAGCGTAGTAGTTGCATCTACAAGATGACATAGAGATTTGCGAAGTACATACGGATCTGAATGTTGCAGACCCGTTGACTGAAACCTCTCTCACAAGCATAAGATGATCAAACCCAGAACTCTTTGGGAGTTAGTCACATGGGGATGTGACCTTGAGTGTTAATCACATATTGATGTGAACTGGATTATTGACTCTAGTGCAAGTGGGAGACTGTCGCGAATATGCCCTAGAGGCAATAATAAATTGGTTATTATTATATTTCCTTGTTCATGATAATCGTTTATTATCCATGCTAGAATTGTATTGATAGGAAACTCAGATACATGTGTGGATACATAGACAACACCATGTCCCTAGTAAGCCTCTAGTTGACTAGCTCGTTGATCAATAGATGGTTACGGTTTCCTGACCATGGACATTGGATGTCGTTGATAACGGGATCACATCATTATGAGAATGATGTGATGGACAAGACCCAATCCTAAGCCTAGCACAAGATCATGTAGTTCGTATGCTAAAGCTTTTCTAATGTCAAGTATCATTTCCTTAGACCATGAGATTGTGCAACTCCCGGATACCGTAGGAGTGCTTTGGGTGTGCCACACGTCACAACGTAACAAGGTAGCTATAAAGGTACACTACAGGTATCTCCGAAAGTGTCTGTTGGGTTGGCACGAATCGAGACTGGGATTTGTCACTCCGTGTAAACGGAGAGGTATCTCTGGGCCCACTCGGTAGGACATCATCATAATGTGCACAATGTGATCAAGGAGGTGATCACGGGATGATGTGTTACGGAACGAGTAAAGAGACTTGCCGGTAACGAGATTGAACAAGGTATCGGGATACCGACGATCGAATCTCAGGCAAGTATCGTACCGCTACACAAAGGGAATTGTATATATACGGGATTGATTAAGTCCTTGACATCGTGGTTCATCCGATGAGATCATCATGGAACATGTGAGAGCCAACATGGGTATCCAGATCCCGCTGTTGGTTATTGACCGGAGAGTAATCTCGGTCATGTCTGCATGGTTCCCGAACCCGTAGGGTCTACACACTTAAGGTTTGATGATGCTAGGGTTATAAGGAATAGATATACGTGGTTACCGAATGTTGTTTGGAGTCCCGGATGAGATCCCAGACGTCACGAGGAGTTCCGGAATGGTCCACAGGTAAAGATTTATATATGGGAAGTCCTGTTTTGGTCACCGGAAAAGTTTCGGGGTTTATCGGTAACGTACCGGGACCACCGGGAGGGTCCCGGGGGTCCACCAAGTGGGGCCACAAGCCCCGGAGGGCTGCATGGGCCAAGTGTGGGAGGGGACCAGCCCCAGGTGGGCTGGTGCGCCCCCGCACAAGGGCCCAAGGCACCTAAGGGGAGGAGGGGGGCAAACCCTAAGGGCAGATGGGCCTTAGGGCCCATGCCTGGTGCGCCTCCCTCTCCCCTCCACCTGGCCGCCACCCAGATGGGATCTGGGGGCTGCTGCCACCCCTAGGGAGGGAACCCTAGGTCGGGGCGCAGCCCCTCCCCTCCCCCTATATATATACTTGAGGTTTGGGCTGCCCAAGACACACGAGTTCCTCTCCTTCTCGGCGCAGCCCTACCCCTGTCCCTCCTCATCTCTTGCAGTGCTTGGCGAAGCCCTGCTGGAGTACCACGCTCCTCCACCACCACCACGCCGTTGTGCTGCTGTTGATGGAGTCTTCCTCAAAACCTCCCTCTCTCCTTGCAGGATCAAGGCATGGGAGACGTCACCGGGTTGTACGTGTGTTGAATGCGAAGGTGCCGTCCGTTCGGCACTTGGATCTCCGGTGATTTGGATCACGACGAGTACGACTCCTTCAACCCCGTTCTCTTGAACGCTTCCGCTTAGCGATCTACAAGGCTATGTAGATGCACTCTCCTTCCCCTCGTTGCTGGTTTCTCCATAGATAGATCTTGGTGACACGTAGGAAATTTTTTGAATCTTTGCTACGTTACCCAACAGTATGGACTTCGACTGACTTGCCTCATGATCGGCGAGCCATAGAAAATAAATGGATCTTTAAGAAGAAGACAGACACGGATGGTAATGTGACCATCTATAAGGATCGACTTGTCGCTAAGGGTTATCGACAAGTTCAAGGGGTTGACTACGATGAGACTTTCTCACCCGTAGCGAATTGCCGCATTCTATGATTATGATATATGGCAAATGGACGTCAAAACGGCATTCCTCAATGGCTTTCTTAAGGAAGAATTGTATATGATGCAGCCGGAAGGTTTTGTCGATCGTAAGAATGCTAACAAGGTGTGCAAGTTCCAACGCTCAATCTATGGGCTGGTGCAAGCATCTCGGAGTTGGAACATTCGATTTGATGAGATGATCAAAGCGTTTGGGTTTACACAGACTTATGGAGAAGCATGTGTTTACAAGAAAGTGAGTGGGAGCTCGGTAGCATTTCTCATACTATATGTGGATGACATACTGTTGATGGGAAATGATATAGAATTCTTGGAAAGCATAAAGGCCTACTTGAACAAGTGTTTTTCAATGAAGGACCTTGGAGAAGCTGCTTATATATTAGGCATCAAGATCTATAGAGATAGATCGAGACGCCTCATTGGTCTTTCACAAAGTACCTACCTTGACAAGATATTGAAGAAGTTCAATATGGATCAGTCCAAGAAGGGGTTCTTGCCTGTATTGCAAGGTGTGCAATTGAGCACAGCTCAATGCCCGGCCACGGCAGAAGATAGAGAAAAGATGAGTGTCGTCCCCTATGCCTCGGCCATAGGGTCTATTATGTATGCCATGCTATGTACCAGACCTGATGTAAACCTTGTCGTAAGTTTGGTAGGAAGGTACCAAAGTAATCCTGGCATGGAACACTGTTCAGTGGTCAAGAATATCCTGAAGTACCTCCATATCTCAAAACAATTATCAAGCATCAAGCTTTTTTTTAGTATTCAACACACTCAAAAGAAAGTATTACAAATTTTGAATACCAAGCACATTAGGATTGTTTAAGCAAATTACCATGCTATTTAAGACTCTCAAAATAATCTAATTGAAGCTCGAGAGATCATGGTTTCTATAAAACAAATGCACCACCATGCTCTAAAAGATATAAGTGAAGCACTAGAGCAAAATTATATAGCTCAAAAGATATAAGTGAAGCACATAGAGTATTCTAACAAATTCCAATTCATGGATGGCTCTCTCAAAAGGTGTAAAGAAAAGATGATAGTGGTAAACTAAAAAGCAAAGACTCAAATCATACAAGACGCTCCAAGAAAAACACATATCATGTGGTGAATAAAAATATAGCTCCAAGTAAAGTTACTGATGGAAGTAGACGAAAGAGGGGATGCCTTCCGGGGCATCCCCAAGCTTTGACATTTTAGTTTCCTTGGATTATCTTGGGGGTGACATGGGCATCCCCAAGCTTAGGCTCTTGCCACTCCTTGTTCCATAATCCATCAAAATATTTCACCCAAAACATGAAAACTTCACAACACAAAACTCAACAGAAATCTCATGAGCTCCGTTAGCGAACGAAAACAAAAGACCACTTCAAGGTACTGTAATGAACTCATTCTTTATTTATATTGGTGTTAAACCTACTGCATTCCAAATTCTCTATGGTTTATAAACTATTTCACTAGCCATAGATTCATCAAAATAAGCAAACAACACACGAAAAACAGAATCTGTCAAAAACAGAACAGTCTGTAGTAATCTGTAACTAACGCAAACTTCTGGATCGTGAAAAATCCAGCCAAATTACTTAATGAAGACACGATGATGAAGATCATGGTGTCATGCCGGTGACGACGATGATCATGGCGCCCCGAAGATGGAGATCAAAAGGAGCAAAATGATATTGGCCATATCATGTCACTATTTGATTGCATGTGATGTTTATCATGTTTTACATCTTATTTGCTTAGAACGACAGTAGCTTAAATAAGATGATCCCTCGCAATAATTTCAAGAAAGTTTTCCCCCTAACTGTGCACCGTTGCGAAGGTTCGTTGTTTCGAAGCACCACGTGATGATCGGGTGTGATAGATTCCAACGTTCGAATAGAACGGGTGTAAGCCAGATTTACACACGCGATACACTTAGGTTGACTTGACGAGCCTAGCATGTACAAACATGGCCTCAGAACACGGAAGACCGAAAGGTCGAGCATGAGTCATATACAAGATACGATCAACATGAAGATGTTCACCGATGTTGACTAGTCCGTCTCACGTGATGATCGGACACGGCCTAGTTGACTCGGATCATGTTTCACCTAGATGACTAGAGGGATGTCTGTCTGAGTGGGAGTTCATTAAATAATTTGATTAGATGAACTTAATTATCATGCTTAGTCTAAAATCTTTACAATATGTCTTCTAGATCAAATGGCCCACGCTAATGTTGCCCTCGACTTCAACGCGCTCCTAGATAAAACCAAGCTGAAAGATGATGGCAGCAACTATACGGACTGGGTCCGGAACCTGAGGATCATCCTCATAGCTGCCAAGAAAGATTATGTCCTAGAAGCACCGCTAGGTGAAGCACCCATCCCAGAGAACCAAGAATTTATGAATGCTTGGCAGTCACGTGCTGATGATTACTCCCTCGTTCAGTGCAGCACGCTTTACAGCTTAGAACCGGGGCTCCAAAAGCGTTTTGAGCAACACGGAGCATATGAGATGTTCGAAGAGTTGAAAATGGTTTTCCAAGCTCATGCCTGGGTCGAGAGATATGAAGTCTCCGACAAGTTCTTCAGTTGTAAGATGGAGGAAAATAGTTCTGTCAGTGAGCACATACTCAAAATGTTTGGGTTGCACAACCGCTTGACTCAGCTAGGAGTTAATCTCCCGGATGACGCGGTCATTGATAGAATCCTTCAGTCGCTTCCACCGAGCTACAAGAGCTTTGTGATGAACTTCAATATGCTGGGGATGGAAAAGACCATTCCTGAGATATATGCAATGCTGAAATTAGCGGAGGTGGAGATCAAAAAGGAACATCAAGTGTTGATGGTGAATAAAACCACTAAGTTCAAGAAAGGCAAGGGTAAGAAGAACTTCAAGAAGGACGGCAAGGGAGTTGCCGCGCCCGGTAAGCTAGTTGCCGGGAAGAAGCCAAAGAATGGACCCAAGCCTGAGACTGAGTGCTTTATTTGCAAGGGAAGTGGTCACTGGAAGCGGAATTGCCCCAAGTACTTAGCGGACAAGAAGGCCGGCAACACCAAAGGTATATGTGATATACATGTTATTGATGTGTACCTTACCAGCACACGTAGTAGCTCCTGGGTTTTTGATACCGATGCGGTTGCTCATATTTGTAACTCAAAGCAAGAGCTGCGAAATAAGCGGAGACTGGCGAAGGATGAGGTGATGATGCGTGTCGGGAATGGTTCCAAGGTCGATGTGATCGCCGTCGGCATGCTACCTCTACATTTACATACAGGATTAGTTTTAAACCTCACTAATTGTTATTTAGTGCCAGCTTTGAGCATGAACATTGTATCAGGATCTTGTTTAATTCGAGATGGCTACTCATTTAAATCCGAGAATAATGGTTGTTCTATTTATATGAGAGATATGTTTTATGGTCATGCCCCGCTGGTGAATGGTTTATTCTTAATGAATCTCGAGCATAATGTTACACATATTCATAGTGTGATTACCAAAAGATGTAAGTTGATAATGATAGTCCCACATACTTGTGGCACTGCCGCCTTGGTCACATAGGTGTCAAACGCATGAAGAAACTCCATGCAGATGGACTTTTGGAGTCTCTTGATTATGAATCATTTGACACGTGCGAACCATGCCTCATGGGTAAAAATGACCAAGACTCCGTTCTCCGGAACAATGGAGCGAGCAACCAACTTATTGGAAATCATACATACTGATGTGTGCGGTCCAATGAATGTTGAGGCTCGCGGTGGCTATCGTGATGTTCTCACTCTCACTAATGACTTGAGTAGATATGGGTATGTCTACTTAATGAAACACAAGTCTGAGACCTTTGAAAAGTTCAAGGAATTTCAGAGTGAGGTTGAGAATCAACGTGACAGGAAAATCAAGTTCTTACGATCAGATCGTGGGGGAGAATATTTGGGTCACGAATTTGGCACGCACTTAAGGAAATGTGGAATAGTTTCACAACTCACGCCGCCTGGAACACCTCAGCGAAATGGTGTGTTTGAACGTCGTAATCGCACTCTATTGGATATGGTGCGATCTATGATGTCTCTTACCGCATTCTATGATTATGATATATGGCAAATGGACGTCAAAACGGCATTCCTCAATGGCTTTCTTAAGGAAGAATTGTATATGATGCAGCCGGAAGGTTTTGTCGATCGTAAGAATGCTAACAAGGTGTGCAAGTTCCAACGCTCAATCTATGGGCTGGTGCAAGCATCTCGGAGTTGGAACATTCGATTTGATGAGATGATCAAAGCGTTTGGGTTTACACAGACTTATGGAGAAGCATGTGTTTACAAGAAAGTGAGTGGGAGCTCCGTAGCATTTCTCATACTATATGTGGATGACATACTGTTGATGGGAAATGATATAGAATTCTTGGAAAGCATAAAGGCCTACTTGAACAAGTGTTTTTCAATGAAGGACCTTGGAGAAGCTGCTTATATATTAGGCATCAAGATCTATAGAGATAGATCGAGACGCCTCATTGGTCTTTCACAAAGTACCTACCTTGACAAGATATTGAAGAAGTTCAATATGGATCAGTCCAAGAAGGGGTTCTTGCCTGTATTGCAAGGTGTGCAATTTGCAATTGAGCACAGCTCAATGCCCGGCCACGGCAGAAGATAGAGAAAAGATGAGTGTCGTCCCCTATGCCTCGGCCATAGGGTCTATTATGTATGCCATGTTGTGTACCAGACCTGATATAAACCTTGTCGTAAGTTTGGTAGGAAGGTACCAAAGTAATCCCGGCATGGAACACTGGACAGTGGTCAAGAATATCCTCAAGTACCTGAAGAGGACTAAAGATATGTTTCTCGTTTATGGAGGTGATGAAGAGCTCGTTGTAAAGGGTTATGTCGATGCTAGCTTCGACACAGATCTGGATGACTCTAAGTCACAAACCGGATACGTGTATATTTTGAATGGTGGGGCAGTAAGCTGGTGCAGTTGCAAGCAAAGCGTTGTGGCGGGATCTACATGTGAAGCGGAAAAGATGGCGGCCTCGGAGGCAGCACAAGAAGCAATATGGGTGAAGGAGTTCATTACCGACCTAGGAGTCATTCCCAATGCGTCGGCCCGATGCTCTCTTTTGTGACAACACTGGAGCTATTGCCCTTGCTAAGGAGCCTAGGTTTCACAGGAAGACTAGGCATATCAAGCGTCGCTTCAGCTCTCATTCGTGAAAGTGTTAAAAATGGAGACATAGATATTTGTAAAGTACATACGGACCTGATGTAGCAGATCCGTTGACTAAACCTCTCCCTAGAGCACAACATGATCAAACACCAGAACTCTATGGGTGTTCGATTCATCACAATGTATGATTGACTCTAGTGCAAGTGGGAGACTGTTGGAAATATGCCCTAGAGGCAATAATAAAATGATTATTATATTTCCTTGTTCATGATAATTGTCTATTATTCATGTTATAATTGTGTTATCCGGAAATCGTAATACATGTGTGATAACATAGACCACAACACGTCCCTAGTGAGCCTCTAGTTGACTAGCTCGTTGTTCAACAGATAGTCATGGTTTACTGACTATGGACATTGGATGTCATTGATAATGGGATCACATCATTAGGAGAATGATGTGATGGACAGGACCCAATCCTAAGCATAGCACAAAGATCGTGTAGTTTGTTTGCTAGAGCTTTTCCAATGTCAAGTATCATTTCCTTAGACCATGAGATTGTGCAACTCCCGGATACCGTAGGAGTGCTTTGGGTGTGCCAGTGCCAAACGTCACAACATAACTGGGTGACTATAAAGGTGCACTATGGGTAGCTCCGAAAGTGTCTGTTGGGTTGGCACGAATCGAGACTGGGATTTGTCACTCCGTATGACAGAGAGGTATCTCTGGGCCCACTCGGTAATGCATCATCATAATAAGCTCAATGTGACCAAGTGGTTGGTCACGGGATCATGCATTACGGTACGAGTAAAGTGACTTGCCGGTAACGAGATTGAACGAGGTATTGGGATACCGATGATCGAATTTCAGGCAAGTAACGTACCGATTGACAAAGGGAATTGTATACGGGATTGATTGAATCCTCGACATCGTGGTTCGTTCGATGAGATCATCGTGGGACATGTGGGAGCCAACATGGGTATCCAGATCCCGCTGTTGGTTATTGACCGGAGAGTCGTCTCGGTCATGTCTGCATGTCTCCCGAACCCGTAGGGTCTACACACTTAAGGTTCGGTGACGCTAGGGTTGTTGAGATATTAGTATGCGGTAACCCAAAAGTTGTTCGGAGTACCGGATGAGATCCCGTACATCACGAGGAGTTCCGGAATGGTCCAAGGGTGAAGAATTCTATATAGGAAGTCCAGTTTTGGCCACCGGGAAAGTTTCGGGGGTCACCGGTATTGTACCGGGACCACCGGAAGGGTCCCGGGGGCCACCGGGTGGGGTCACCTATCCCGGAGGGCCCCATGGGCTGAAGTGGGAGGGGAACCACCCCCTGGTGGGCTGGTGCGCCCCCCTTGGGCCTCCCCCTGCGCCTAGGGTTGGAAACCCTATGGGTGGGGGGCGCCCCACTTGGCTTGGGGGGCAAGACACCCCCTTGGCCGCCACCCCCCCTTGGAGATGGGATCTCCTAGGGCCGGCGCCCCCCCTTAGGGCCCCTACATAAAGAGGGGGGAGGGAGGGCTGCGCACCATAGCCCCTGACGCCTCCCTGTCCCCTTGTCGGTGTCAAAACCGGCGGATCTCGGGTAGGGGGTCCCGAACTGTGCGTCTAGGATCGATGGTAACAGGCGGCAGGGGACACGATGTTTACCCAGGTTCGGGCCCTCTTGATGGAGGTAATACCCTACGTCCTGCTTGATTGATATTGATAATACGAGTATTACAAGAGTTGATCTACCACGAGATCATAGAAGCTAAAACCCTAGAAGCTAGCCTATGGTATTATTGTTGTATATGATCTATCGACTAGCCTGGCCTCGGTTTATATAATGCACCGGAGCCTAGGATAACAAGAGTCCTAGCCGAATACGCCGGTGGAGAGGAGTCCTTGTCTTGATTTCCAAGTGTTGTGGAATCTTCCTTGTATGTGGCAGCTGTCCGAACTGGCCCATGAGTATACGGTCATGGGGGTCCTCGGCCCAATCTGACAGATTGGGAGATGACGTGGTGAGTACCCCCTAGTCCAGGACACCGTCAGTAGCCCCCTGAACCGGTCTTCAAGTTAGGGACGCTCCTCGATTCTTCCGAACTGTTCTTCATCTTCAGTCGCCGGTCTTGAAAACTGGTTCAACAAATCTTCTCATCTTCGATCTTGAGGATCGCCGAAATGCATTCCACGAGTTTACACGTCGGGTATCCGAGGAGCCCCTTTAAGTTTCCGGCCTTTATCAATGCCTTGTTATTTTTATGCCACACCTCGGGTTTGAAGTTGTTCCCGGGAGGCAGTGTCCTCTTGCGTCCGAGTTCCAACGCCGGACTGCATTCGAGGTATCTTTTGCAGCCGAGCACCAACGCCGGACCGCTTCCCAGCTCTAATGCCAGAATGTATCCGACCTCCAACGCCGGACTATGTATCCGTGCTCCAACGCCGGACTGTATCCGAGCTCCAACGCCGGATTGTATCCGAGGTGTCGTAAATCACCTTGGTTCAAAGAAGTTTGAAGGAGTTTAGCCGAGCTTAATGCCTGAAATGCCCTCTATGGAGCCAGCCACTAGCGCCCGAGCTTTATGCCAAACTGCTTCCGAGGTGGTGCACCACCCCGAATGTGGGCCGATTTTTGTCAATATTTTTGATTGGTGCAATTTATTCTCTTCCGAGATATATAGCCAGTAGCCCTCAAGGTGGGTATCGGTCTAAAACCCGAGATGCACATGAAGGATGACATAAGACCGCTGATCCCAGTAGCCGCTGAGACTCAGGTTGATTTGCAAAGTCGGCCTGAGGATCAAGTCCTAGCTCGGCAGAATACTTCAGGACACTAAAAGCGGCGTGCTCAGTCCTCGAGACCCAGGTTGGGTGCGGCCGACCAACCTGAGGATCAAAATCTCCTCGGAAACTATATTGCACATAAAATTGTCTGCATTGAACAGGCAATGCAGTAGCCCCCGAGACACTGGTCGGGTGGCAACACCAGATCAGGGGATCGATGTGCCCCTTTAATATTTGTAAATAATAAGCCCGAAGCCCAGTAGCCCCCGAGCCTTAATGCGGGCATGGGTGGCCGAATTAAGGATCAATATCCATAGTAAAATCACAAATTATGTGTAATGACTCTATGTATCCAAGTACTTTACATCATTAATGCTCGGATCCGCATTGTACAAAACTTTGTTGACCGACCATCGGCTTCCACCTCCTCGGCCAGTAGCCGAGGAGTGTTTGTCCTACTTTATAAATCCTTTATGATGGCAAAGATTTACAACAAACAAGGCAATCTGGCCACACGGTTTTATAAACAAAGGTACGCAGAGAGATATGTTATATTACTGTTTAATAGAAGAAATGTCTTCCAAAGAAAATAGTCCCGCTATCGGTTCCTTTCTTTGGGTTGTCATGCTAAGCATGATCACGAAACCTCAGCTCCAATGTAAGAGCAAAATATCGAGGATTTAGTTTGGGAGGCTAGTTAATAGCCCCCGGTAGTGTTCGGTGACAGTCGAGGTCAAGCCGTAAACACTTCGGCCATTGTTATGAATGGCTCGTCATTTAACACCATCATCAGATCACTGACCAGTTTACGCTTATTGTGATAGTCAGTTTTCGGCTTTCTCCACTGAGGTGCTTAACCATGTGAGCTGGAAGCACAATCGCAGTGGTTCTCCATTTGCACACCTAGCCGAACAAAGCGGAACGTAGGAGGCAAGCGCAGGAGCCGGGCAACCCAACTATTGACCGAAGACACAATTCGAAACCAATGCATATATAGCAATATTCGAGAATGTTTTTGCCAAATCTCTAAAGGTGTCCGGCGTTGCACTGCAAGACTTGTGCTGAAAACACACAAATAGTTTAAAAGTGCCATAAGCTTGGAAAACCAAAAAACGTCAGTAAACACTTGACGTCCGAACAAGATCAAGTGTTCGGTGCCAATCCGAAAATAGGCCTTAGAAAAAGAAGTGCTTTTGTCGTGCTTTAACATGATACATCCTATCTCAAGACTTCAAGCGGGTCAGCCTACGGCTTCGACCTCCTAACCAGAGGGTAGAGTACTTCTCATTAGGCCAGTGTAGCAAACTAAACTCTAGCGGCTTTGAGAGAGAAATTAGGCTCCCCGGCTAGTGACCACACGCTCGTCTCGGAAAAAGGAGTGATAGATAATAATAATAATAATAATAATAATAATAATAATAATAATAATAATAATAATAATAATAAAACTTTGCAACCACTAAGAAGAAGAACACTTATCATAAAACGGCTCATATAAATTTAAGAGCCCCCAAGTGACTTGGGTAAAAGAATGATTTCATGTACCGAAGTACTTATATCATATCTATGTTCAACTGAACTTTAAACGTGTCTTAACCGACCGTCGGCTTCTCCCTCTTCGGTCAAGGACCGAAAAGTGTTATGTACTCCATCTGTCGAGAATATCGACGGTGTTTCCAATAACCAGGCAATCAGGTCATAAGGCTGTAACAGACAAGGCGCGCTGAGCGAACTTATGCTATATTACTGCGAAGTGTAAGAAGCATCTTCGAAGAAAATAGTACCCCCATCGATACCTTTCTTTGGTGCTCATTGTTATTATGAGACTTGTGCAATAGATTTTTTGTACTCATGAGTTCCGTTGTGTGCCGACCATCATTGAAAACTATAAGAGCGCTAGTTTTCGGCTTCACCTAGTCTGAGGTCTGGCTCGGGTGACCCGATCATGAAAATCGCAGAGGTGCTCCCTTTACTCCCTAGCCGAATAATCGGGAACGTAGGGGTAAGCACAGGAGTGAGGCAACCCAGCTTGCAAATCGCTTAAGTCAATATGGTGCATATTGTGGCGTAATACAAGAACAAGGAACGAAGCCGTACAAGTATAATCATATGCAAGAGGAAAAGCTTCATGAAGGAAGCCCCCAAATGAATTGGGTATTTGAATTTATGCGTCACAAACAAAGTTTGGACAAGGAAATTTTTTCCAAAAAAGTATAATGCTTGGTCGAACCGAACACAAGTTAGAAATTAAAGCTTTGAGCATGAAAGCGACTTAACTGGTTAATGTGTTCGGTATTGATGACGCGGTCCGAGCTTGATGCGGGGCAAGGTTCCATCCCCCAAGCCGGTCCCGAGGTGGCGGCGCGGAGAGCTCGACACGCCGAAGTGGTGACATAGCATGGTCAATGCAGACCGGCAAAGTGACGCCGAAGTCCCTGGATCATTTTCCTGTGCACAAAAAATAGTGCAAACCGGAGATAATAGTAATAATGATAATTAAAAAAAATCGTTGCATAATAAATAATTTATGCAAAGTGAGTAATAAAAGAAACATGGCCTGGCGCCGAAGTCAATGTCGAAGCAGGGCGTCGGCGTGATGCGGTAAAGGCGTGGCAAAGCCTGAATTCGCAGGTCGGTCTGAGCTCCGGATGCGGCGTTCGCCGGACTATGTACGGAAACTGACCGAACCACCATGCGACTGTCGTTAATGCGGCAACCATTTGATAGACCTGTGTACATATGATGGACAAACCAGAGTAATAATTCCTTGGGAAAAATGAACCCAAACAAGCAAAAAATACTTGGATTAATAGCACCTGGTTTATTTGTTGTATCAATCCAAAGGAAGGGATTCCCAAAATTGGGACTCGATCCGCACACCCATTGCCTGATGGGCGATAAAATGACGGCATGGCAATGCTGGCGAAGGTTGGCTCGCCAAGGCAAAGCCCTCGGCCCAGCTAACGTGACGGAGCTGGTCGGCTAGTGACGCTGAAGTGTCCGGAGTAGGTTGATGAAGAGATGGCGAAGGCCCCGGTCCAGCCGAGATGTCGAAGTCTCGATGTCAGCCGATGAGTCGAAGTAGGTCGGCATGATGGACACCAGATTGAAGAAGCAATAGTGCAGCCCTGCCGATGCAGGTCATGACGTGGTCGATGCCGGCTTGATGAAGCGACCGTGCGGCAATGCCGGTATGCCCGCTCCGTGTAATCCATGGGGCGGCGATGTTGGTGACGATTTATCCTTCGCGATGCCGGACTCTTGTTTGGCTTGCCAAGATATTAATCCGAAGAAGTTGAGCTCGGCTCAACAAAGTGACGACGTGTCTAGCGCAGGTCGGCAGCCGTGGAGCAATACTGCTGGACTAGTTTGACACCAGCGTGATGGTGAATATTACCTCGGAGGAGGCTTTAAAATTTTATGAGTACGTGTTTAAAAACAACGCACAATAACATAGAAGAAAATTCCTTAAAAAAGGTTGTCCAATATCACGATCATAAAGAAACATGAATTCAGGTCGGATCCGTATTCGCGCAGAAAACAGATCCTAAAATTGGTCCACTCATCGAAAGGTTCCCGGAGTTGGAACCGTCGGATCGAGCTGAAATTTGGAGGGGTGGTAGATATGGGAATTCCACAGTAGATGAACCGTTGGATCTTCCAAAGGACCTCCGTGCTAGGCTCTGGAGACCACCCCCTAAACTCGTCCAGATTCTCGTCCAGATTTGACAAGGCTCCGGTATATCGTAGATTGTCGGAAATTCCTCCATCGGAACTCGACGAAATTTTGCACGGCTGTTGTAGATGTAATTCCGCACTATTCCACCAAAGCAATCGTCAAACCGACGCTCGAGGAGATGGTGACGGCGAATACAAGTTCGCTGTCCATAAAAACAGCACGGCCGCCCGAGGGCAATGTTGACGTTGAGCCCTCGAGCTACACGAATAATTCCTCTATGATCATGATAGAGATCGGAGTTGCTGTTGAAGAAGGCCCCCGTCCGATCATGACGATCCGAACACGGTGCGCAGTTCTTGGCTGAACCAAGATGACCAGTCGAGCTGGTGACGAAGATGCCGAAGTCGCAGTTGATCTGCAGGCGAGCCATCGATCCTTTTGCCGATCACACAGCGGAACTCTCAATGGAAGCACCAATGTCGGTGTCAAAACCGGTGGATCTCGGGTAGGGGGTCCCGAACTGTGCGTCTAGGATCGATGGTAATAGGAGGCAGGGGACACGATGTTTACCCAGGTTCGGGCCCTCTTGATGGAGGTAATACCCTACGTCCTGCTTGATTGATATTGATAATATGAGTATTACAAGAGTTGATCTAGCACGAGATCGTAGAGGCTAAAACCCTAGAAGCTAGCCTATGGTATGATTGTTGTATATGATCTATCGACTAGCCTGGCCTCGGTTTATATAATGCACCAGAGGCCTAAGATAACAAGAGTCCTAGCCGAATACGCCGGTGGGGAGGAGTCCTTGTCTTGATTGCCAAGTCTTGTGGAATCTTCCTTGTATGCGGCAGCTGTCCGAACTGGCCCATGAGTATATGGCCATGGGGGTCCCACTAGTAAAAAACGGAGCTTTAAAACCGGTTTGTAAGGGCCTTTAGTGCCGGTTATGGAACCGGCACTGAAGTGTGGGCACTAAAGCCCCCCCCCCCCTTTAGGACCGGTTCGGCACGAACCGGTGCTAAAGTGCCACCACGTGGTGTGAGCTCGCGCCCTGGTATTACCAACCGGTACTAAAGGGTTTTTTTGAATTTTTTTTTGAAAATTTTGGAAAAAAAATTTGATTTTTTTTATTTTTAATTTTTCTGAATTATTTGATTATTTAGTCTCTAATCACCTCTCTTAACTGCTCAAGTGTGGATCACTCATTCCAAATCATCTAACTTCCCGACCGTTCACCCATCCCTCTCACTACTCCAGCCCGAGCACGCTTAACTTTCAGGTTCTATTCTCCTTCGTTTCCGAGTCTGCACTTGTTGTTTTCCTGACAATAGTAAGATGTCAATCCTATTAACCCTCAGGAGTTTAGCTTGAGCATGAAGTCACACATTTCACCGTTGAGTTTGAAACTATTATTCTAAAAAACAGTAATTATTTAGTAACGCTAATATTTCTTGAATAAGTTTGACCATAGTTTGACCGCAGTTTGACCATAGTTTGACCAGATTTGACCAAAATTCAAAAAATTGAAATAATTATTTAGTAACACTAATATTCTTGAATAATTATGTAGTAACACTAATATTTCTTGAATAAATAGTTTGACCATAGTTTGACCACAGTTTGACCAGATTTGAACAAAATTCAAAAAAACTGAGATACTTATTTAGTAACACTAATATTATTGCGTAATTATTTTGTAACACTCTATATTTCTTGAATCAGTTGTTTGACCGGTTTGACAAGATTTAACCAAAATTCAAAAAAACATATATTAGAGCATATCTTTTTTCCTTTTACAATTTGTCATTTCAAAAATTGTCCTAAACCCTAAACCCGGGACTTAAAACGTCGGAAACTCTATGCTAAACAGTAAAAACTAGGGGTTTAGACCATAAAACCTAACCCTAAACGCTGAAATCTAAACCCTAGCACTAAACGCTAAAACGTCCAAAAAACGTCTAAAACGCCCAGAAACTCTATTTTCCCTTTGGAATTTTGTGATTTTAAAAAATTGTCAAAACGGAAAACTTTTTGTTCTACAAATTTTGATATATTATATGTATTTTTCTGAATTAGGATGATTTAGTTATGATTTTTTCAAGTTTGAAAATTGCCCTATAGTCCCGGTTTGTGTCTCCAACCGGTATTATAGGCCAGACACCTTTAGTACCGGTTCATGGCACAAACCGGAACTAAAGGTTAGACCTTTAGTACCGGTTCATGCCACCAACCGGTACTAAAGGTGATCATGGGGACCTGGCCTGACGCCAGCCTGCCACCACCCCTTTAGTACCGGTTCGTGCCACGAAACGGTACTAAAGGTTCAACACGAACCGGCATTAATGCAAATCCGTTCGAACCGGCACTAATGGTACCATTAGTACCGGGCCAAAATCAAACCGGCACTAATGTGCTTCACGTTTGACCCTTTTTCTACTAGTGTCCTCGGCCCAATCTAACAGATTGGGAGATGACGTGGTGAGTACCCCCTAGTCCAGGACACCGTCACCCCTCATAACACCTATCCCTCTCGCTAAGCTTGGCGAAGCCCTGCCGAGATCCCTGCTGCATCCACCACCACGCTGTCGTGCTGCTAGATCTTCATCAACCTCTCCTTCCCCCTTGCTGGATCAAGAAGCTCGCGATCTACAAGGGTATGTAGATGCACTCCCCTCTCCCTAATTGCTAGATGACTCCATAGATTGATCTTGGTGATGCGTAGAAAATTTTAAAATTCTGCTACATTCCCCAACAAAGAAGCCATCTAGATACTAACTATGGACCTGAAGGTCTGAGGTAAACTACTCACACTTCATCGGAGAGGCCTTGGAGATGATGTAGAGGCCCTTCGTGGTGGATTCCCCTTCCGGCGGAGCTCCGGAACAGGTCCCAAGATGGGATCTTGTGGATACAGAAAGTTGCGGCGGTGGAATTAGGTTTTTGGCTCCGTATCTGATCGTTCGGCAGTACGTAGGTATATATAGGAGGAAGGAGTACGTCGGTGGAGCAATGGGGGGCCCACGAGGTAGGGGGCGCGCCCTAGGGGGAGGGCGCGCCCCTACCCTCGTGGCCACCTCCTTTCTTTCTTGACGGGGGTTCCAAGTCTCCTGGATCATGTTCGGTGAGAAAATCACGTTCCCGAAGGTTTCATTCCGTTTGGACTCCGTTTGATATTCCGTTTCTTCGAAACACTGAAATAGGCAAAAAACAGAAATTCTGGGTTGGGCCTCCGGTTAATAGGTTAGTCCCAAAAGTAATATAAAAGTGGAAAATAAAGCCCAATATGGTCCAAAACAGTAGATAATATAGCATGGATCAATCAAAAATTATAGATACGTTGGAGACGTATCACCTTCCCCTGCACCAAAAGCTTCGCGAGTGAAGCCTCTGGCCACTGCTCGTCCTGCACCCAATGTGCAATCTGAAGATCTCTCACGCATCTCCAAGCCTGAGAAAAAGAAGAAGAAGCCCATGCACACCACTGGCCCAGCTCTAACCCCTACTGTTGTTCTGAGGAATGAAAACGATGCCATTGATCTGTCAAGTGACGACGACCTTGCTGATGACGCTCTTGAGCAGCTGATAAAGAGCAAGCAAGAGGCAAAAATCTTCAATGATTTGCCTCTCTTTGATGTGGAAGTATTGAACAACTTCATTGATGAGTGGTTTGACACCCCCAATCTCAGCTTTGACAATCTGCAACTTCCTATTGGCCTGAGCGTCTCCTTCCATGGCGCCATTGCTCCTAAGCTGGCTCTGGCTCAGAAAATTGTTGAGCTGAAGCACAAGATCGATTATGAAAAGGCTCAGATCAAGAAGCATGTGGCCAAGCTCAGCGTAACAGACGTCCAGAACTTCAAGGTCATGCTGCATGAGCTCAAGGAAGCATTTCACAAGAAACGTGATGAAGCCAAAGGTTCTCGTGAGCGCATGAAGATTCTCGCTGCCAAGTGTGTTCAAGCCTACAATGAATCTAAGAAGCGCAAGGCACTTGGGCATCCTCGCATCGACCCTAAGATGGCTGCCAAGCAGAAGAAGAAGCCATTTGTGGCTTCAGAGCTTCAGAAGACAAGGGCAGCTGAAGCCAAGGCAAGAAAGCGCAAGACCAAGAACACCACTGATGATGCTCCACCCACCAAGAAGCGCAAGACCAAGAAGATTGATCGGGCTGCTCCCATAGAGCCCCTTGTCGTCGAGCCAATATCTGTTGATCGTCCTGAATCTGCACAACAAGAACGTCGAATGATCATTCATGAGCCTGCTTCCCGAGAGGCTCCTGAAGCTGAAGACATTCTAGCTATTGACACCACCGTAGCTGAAGACATTGGTCATCATGACAATGTTGAAGATGATGAAATCCTTCGTCAGATCGAGCACAATGTGGTATCATCGCCTGTTCTTACGAATAGCAAACTCATCAGCATTGGTCGTCCTTTGACGCCAACTGCTCAGGATGACTCATGGGCTGATCACCCACAAGACTCCCCCCGTCAAGCAGAACCACCTGTTACTTCCCCAACTCAAGTCACCACTCCGGTGATTGAAGATGAAGAATTTGTGGCCCAACCAACTCCATCTCCACAAGCGTTACCAGCGTTTCGCAGGCTTCGCAAAGGACCAAGGCCACAGGTCACTCTGTCAAGTGTTCCAGAAGGAGAAGTGCGCCAATCCGTTTCACGCCAAGTCTTTCCTGAAGCCTCTCCAACTGTGAACAACCCCGAGACTGAAGCCAATATGGCTGAAGATATTCCGGCTGCATCAGCCGATGACCAAGAAGAACCAAGAGAAGAGGATGCACGTGTTGCTACACCCCCAACCAACCAAGTTATTCTCGAGGAGAACGTGTGGAGGTTACCAACAATGAGGCTGCCACCAACACCAACACTGAAGCCAATGACGTTGTCATGGCTAAAGCTAATCTGGCGCCTGAAGTCAATGTGGTGCCCGAAGTGATAGCATATGAAATCAATGCTGCACCTGATGCCAATCAGTAGCCTGAAGCCACTGCCACTGCTCCGGTACCGCCTCCCAGGCCACATACTATTAAGCAAGCATACAACTATGGTCAGCTGGTCACTGTCAGATGGCCTATTCTAGTTCCTCCTCCTGCTGTTAGTCCGCAATTTGACTATCACGTCGAGCACAGGCCACAGGTCCAGAAGCCAAAGCCAAGACTGCCCAGGTTTCCAGGTACTGCCACTTCACTAGGGTCCTTCAATGCAAATGGCTTCATTGCGCACAACACTTTCTTTGATAGCGCCAAGAACCCCTATTCCAAGCCAAGGATTTCATCAGATCAGTTCTGGAGCTATCAGCAGCGCAGTTATTATTCATGTGTTCTTTATGATGAAGGGCGCATCTTCCCTCATATGCGTCTTGACTGTGAAGCCATTGCTGGATTGCCTTGCCTTGAAGAAGCCCTTGACTGCTTCCGTGATGCTGTACTGCTGAACTTTGTGACTGATAATGAGCATTGGAATGAAGAGCTCCTGCTTCAATTTTATGCTACCCTCCAAATTCGCGGATACAACAGGGATCCGAAGACTTGGGTCCTTGAGTGGATGACAGGAAATGTCCATCATGAAGCCAAAGTTTTTGACATCATTGAGCTAACTGGCCTGCCCACTCCAGGAGAATTATATGAACCTGGTTGTCAGCTTCACCGCAATGCATTGGAGAGCATCTTTAAGAAGCCAGAGCCCAACATGATCCAAATTCTAAGCATGATGAAGCCTCTGCCACGCAACGTTGAATATCCAAGAGAGTTCCTTGTTGAAGACCTAGAGTATCTGCCTCGCACTATCTATCATATCATCCGACGAACTCTATGGCCTGTCAAAGGACATTCTTCTGCAGCGAAGATTAAAGGAGCAATGAAGACTTTAGTCTTTTATATCTTCAATGGCATCAGCTTCAATGCTCAAGATTTTTTTATCAGGCAATTGGCTGCTTCAGGCTCTAATCTCTTTGGACTGAAATTCTACACTCCATGGGTTATGCGCCTTATCAAGCTTCATTCTGCTGTTAACTATCAACCTTCTGCTCGCAACCATCTGATCTTTTTACCTGAGGTTGATATGTTAGTTGAAGCCATATACCCAGAGCCTGCCAAGGAGCCTATTTGTCTTCACAATGCCAATCACCATAGCTTCACACAGCCTATTGAAGGAGTCCAAGCAGTCACTCGTGTTTATCCTTTGGCTAGCAATACACGCTTACCTCACCATGCTCAAACTGAAGCCACTGAAAGCACTATTACTCAAAGGCCTCAGAAGCGATCTCATATTCTCAATGACTGAGAACTTCTCGTTGCCCTACATCGGAAACAGGATAAGCATCACTTCTGGCTGAAGTGGCAGATGCAAAGCCTCTTGGTGGATGTCAATCGCATTCGCAATCTTGCCACCAAGAATGCCTTTGTTACACATGAAACCTGTCGGAGGTCATGGAAGAGTTTGACATTGATGAGTGCTGAAGCAGATCTTCAAGACGATGGCTTCAATGAGAGATTCAAGTTTGACCCCACTCCTCCAAGGAATGCTGTCTTGCGTCGAACTCCGTCTCTTGAAGACTCTGATTATTCCTCCTCCGCTGGAACGGTGAATGCCAGAATTATCGATGATCAAGATGATGCTACTTCACCACCTCCAACTTCAGTGCGTATCAATACTGCACCAAGTTCGTCTGCACCGCCAAACCCCGATGCCGACCCTACATCTTCTCCTACTCCTTCTAGGAACGAGTAGAGGCTCTATGTCTTCAAACCTTTTTGGTCCTTACTGACAAAAGGGGGAGAAGCATATGAGTTGATAGTCTTCAAGCAGGTCCATATGGGCGGTTGCTTTATATTTTGCCTAGTGTTTACAACTCTTGCTTTCGACACATTTGGTTCTTTGAGTTGTAACACTTAAACTTGGTGGTCATCTGCTACTTGTTTGCTATTCTCTGATGCGATGATAAATTCCGCATGTGCGATGATAAATCCCGCACGAAGTCATATTGCAGACGTCCATTTTTCATTATGCATGTCATTATATTCGTTTTATCAAATCATGCATGATGAATTGTCTTCATAAGTTGAAGAGGATCTCCACAAGTACAACCTATCATGTGCATTTGCATTCCAAAAGCAAATTACTTATATGCACATCTTCAGGGGGAGCCTTTTGCTACTTATGAAGAAAATACCTCTATCCTTTACAATTTCACATACTTTTATCCCCGTTGAAAACATCAACCAGTTTGCCATCAATCACCAAAAAGGGGGAGATTGTAAGTGCATCTAGTGCCACCCCTAGTTGGTTTTGGGGTATTGACGACAAACCTAGTTGAGGGACTAATGTGTTTGTGAGAATTGCATGAAGACATTGAAGGCAATGGAGGTATGTGAAGATATTCACATTGAAGACTATGACAAGAGAAGACATTGCATGAAGACTATGGAGTGCGAAGACTTAGTTGTTTCATTGTTTCCTTTTCTTCTTTGTTGAGTCATAGGAACCACCGTACTGTTAAGTGGGGTCCATGTGAACAAAGTCAGAGTGACTGAAGTGATGCTCAACCAAAATCCTATGTCTTCGAGCGAAGACAATGAGAGCAAATCTTATCCAGAGCTGGATGAGTCAGCTTTACTTGTAGCCCAAGTAAAGTTGCCGCGTGTGTTTGAAATCTGACCGTTGGAACACGTGTCAGTTCCTTAGTGACCTAGAGTCATTTCAGACAAATCAGGTCGGGTTGCCTAGTGGCTATAAATAGCCCACCCCCTACAGCATAAATTGGTGGCTGCTCAGAGTTAGTACACGGCTTTTGTCGTTTGAGAGAAACCCACCTTCGAAGCTTTTGAGAGAGAGATCCTTGCGAGGACAAAGCCCAAACACCCAGAGCCAAAGAGTGTTAGGCATCACTGAAGTCTTTCTGTCCGCGTGACCTGAAGACTTGTTACACTTGAGGACTGTGAATCCTCCAGCTGGCTAAGCATCGTGTTCTGAGCATCCAAGAGTCATTGTGGATCGCCGGTGAACGAAGTCTGTGAAGGTTTGGAAGTCTACCTTGAAGACTTACCAGAGTGATTGGGCGAGGACTGGGTGTCCTTAGCTCAAGGGGAATAAGGTGAAGACGCGGTCTTCTGAGTTAAATCTCAGCCTCCCTAACCAGACGTACAGTTGTCACAGCAACTGGAACTGGTCGAACAAATCACTGCTTTCACTTCATTGAATGCTTGACTATGGCTTGCCTAGTGTAGTCTACCTTCCGCTACATATCAATAGGATCATTTCTATTATTTGTCTTCGAAACTCCCATGTTTTGAAGACTTTCCTAAAAAGCGCCTATTCACCCCCCCTAGTCAATATCCAACTCTTTCACGGACGAAGGAGGCTGGGGTGGAGAGGGTGTTTTGGCGCCCACGGAGTATGAATGAGGATATGGTTTTAAATGCGAGGAAATTTACAAACTTAGCCCCCGTTTAAAATTTCCTACATCACAACAATATTAGTCGGTTGGGATAGGATGGTAAGCTCGCATAAACCGAATATTTGCCGACGAGAGTTTGTTTTTGGCGCCCACCATGTATGAATCAGGGAGGGAGTCGATTTCGGCCGAGGAGACACTGTGTTTTGGCGCCCACCGTGTATGAATCCGGGTGAGAGCCGGTTATGTCACGTTTGAGTGAAACTACAAACCTACCCCTATCGAAACCTATAGAAATCGAGTCGATAGGCTTTGTGTGTAAGGGATAGGCAGTAATTTCCATCTCGGAGATTTTGGTTTCGGGCGGGCGACTTTCCCCACTTCGTTCAAATTTTTGCAGAGCAAGAGTGCATGTTTACCATGCCAACTCAATTCGAATCCAGTTTGTATTCTATTTTTGTTCGGGTAGGATCCATTTGCGATTGGAATAAAATTCCATATACATCATTTTTTATATATACTTTCAAAAGCACAACAAAGAATTCTGCTCCTTTATATGTATATAATATGATTTTTTTGCGGGGTATATATAATATGATTTACAAATACAATGATCTCAAAATCATAAGGTTCAATTCAAAAAAATTAAACCAAATTATGTTCTACTAAAATGTACTCCCTCCGTTCCTAAATATAAGAATTTGTAGAGATTCCACTAGGTGGACTACAGACGGAACAAAATGAATGAATCTACACTTAAAATCCATCTATATACATCCGTATGTGGTTCATAGAATCTCTACAAACACTTATATTTAGGAACGGAGGAAGTATGGATCAGTAATATCTACATATTAACTAACATAGATGCGCGTGAATTCATATAAGTATGCATGTTTGATAGATCAATTTTCGTTCGAGTATGAATTACATGTATCATCATCTCGAATTCAAATATTTGAATCCCTTTTATGTTGACTCCTTTCACGCCCATCTCTCTCGCATGCTCCTTCATGTAGCTATCATTCTCTTTTCTCCAGCTCACCCGCACGCTCACTTCATGTTTCTCCTATCTTCGCAAACATGGTCTCTCGACGTCTCCCTTGAGAAGTGTCACACTCTCCCTATCATTATACATTACACGGTTTTCATTAACTCTCACGTCTTTACCATTCTCTGGTATCACTAGGTACCTAATCTTTCTTTTTCACCGCCACACACACAGTCTCCCTCGTCTTTCACTTTGTCTTTCTCTCTATGGGGTTCTCTCACACACCTTATATGTCTCGAGACATGACTCATACCACTAAAATTACTCTCTCTCGCATACACAACATTTGCTGTGGTCTCCTTTCCGTCTCAATCCCAGTTATAAAACTGACATTGTTCATTTGTTTAGTGATCAGAAAAACTCCCCGCCCCGCTCTCTCTCTCTCACACACACACTGCTCCTGCTTCCACTCCCCTTCCCGACTATCGACTCTCTCTCTCACACCCACAAAACTCTCGCTTTCGCACCCCCGACTCGTATTTCTCTCACATCATTGATCGACTAGGCTCCAGATAGGTTTATAAACCCGCACACTCGTGCTTCCACTATCGCGTACATGTCTCTCTCGCGCTCCTTGTATCTATGTAGATTTTTCGTCCCTTCTTGAGACATGCCCTCTCGATCAAGCACACACACACTATCGCCTCATTTTAAGCTGATACCTCTCGCACACACACTCTTTGTGTCTTTGTTACACATGCACTCCGTCCTCCTCCTCTCTCCCTCTCTCTCACAAACACACCACACACACAACACACACACACATGGGCTTTTTGCAATAACTAGCAAGATGCCCATGCGTTGCACGGAACATCAATATGCATTTGTATGAGTTGTTTATCTTGTGGGAGAAAAGGGTGAATGAGGGAAGGTCTTATTTGCAAATGTGGAGAGGGGTGTGGGTATCTTTTTGCAAAATTGCCATAGTTTCCTTCCTATCCGTCAGATATAAATCGGATGGCCTATATTGCATGATGGAAGGCACGCCATCATCACCAACTCTGTTTTTATCTCTACTCTTATAAAAAGCATAGTCAGTGATGATGGTGTGGCTGCCATCCTGCAATATAGGCCGTCCGATCTATATCTAATGGATATGAAGGAAACTATGGCAATTTACCCGCAATCCTCTCCACATTTGCAGATAAGGCATTCCCTCGTTCATCCTTTTCTCCCACAAGATCTTGATGTTCCATGCAACGCATGGGCATCTTGCTAGTAAGAATATAAATTAGAGATGTACCAATTCACGAATATTGAAACCAACAACATTCCTCCCTTATCACATCAAAACCGCCGAAGGAATATATTTTGAGTGAAACATAAGATATTTTCAGTGATACATGTATTTCAAAACTAGACTCTTTTTTCTATCAAATCAGTGAATATGTATTAATCTACTTTGATCGTGTGGCAACGGATTGGAACATTGCTAGTAGTTATTACTACTGTATAATTTTTTGGACACCAGGCAAACAGTGGAGTACATATACGAAGAGAAGGGGCGCACGCACGTAGTCGGTCTCTCGCTGTCACGCACACATGAGAGTTACGTAAAGGCACCGCTAACAAATAAACCCTAAAACCCTAGGTGCAGGATTGCTGCTTGCGCGGGTACCAGGTACATGGTGGAGCGCACCTTTGTAGGAATAGTCAGCTCACGTGATAATTTGATCCGTAGGAGTTGATGGTCGGGACCACAGGTGAATGACCTGGAGGCGGTGGCTCGCCAGTTGCCACAGATCGAGTTGCCATGTTTAAAATATAAATTTTTTAGCGGGGTAAGAGTTCTGATTTTCAAGGGTGCGTTATAAGTACTTATGTAGTTTTTAGAACGATTGGTATGGAGAGAAAATGGAATTCATAACTACGACTGCCTCTTTGGCGTATGGTTGTATGGGTTTATGTTGCGAGATGTTGAACCTGGTATTTCTAAAGAAAATACTATGGTTTAGATGTTGGTTTTCAGTAATGAAAATCGGAAGGGGGAAACCCTTCTTTGATAAAAAAAAACTACTACCTCCGTCCTGGTTTACTAGTCCCTGTATTTTGGGTCAAAGTTTGTCCATGAATTTTACTTGTAAAATGTGAATGGAAAACAAGATTTTTTTTATACCCAAACAAAAAAGGACTGGAGGGAGTGATTGCTCTGACACGGACGCGACCTCTCATAGCGCAGGCATTGAACCGGCGCGCCGGCCAAGAGAGCCCCACTCGCTGCAAGCCCGGCTGAACACGCCTCCTCGCCGCATGAAACTGGCTTCAGACTGCCCCGCCTGTCTCCATTGAATCCACGCGTGTGCCAGCAACACATCCTTCCGCGAGCCGGCCGACACTTTAGAACACAAAAATTGATCAAAATATAATTAATTACGCATGGTCTTGATTTGTTGTGCTCGCACTGGTAGCAAGAACTAGAGGTTTTTTTTATTTATAACTCTCCTCACATTTTTTTGGCTTTGAAGTGAATCATGGTTGTGGACATTATATATGAATGTGAAGATATATGTGAACATGAGTTTGATGTGGAAGTTGAACTTGCAATGTTGGGCTTGCGCTTGAACAATACCTTGTCCAATGCTTCATCTGTTATTGTTTGGAAAGTAATTGCTGTTATTACATCACCCTAAAAAAATTATTTTGTGCCACATCAGTAGATGCACGGACATCAACAAAGGCATGCTGACTGGATAAACATTTGAACCTAGCTATTATGAAGGAAAATTTGTATTGACGGCAGTTTTAGATAGCAGGAGACGCCTAGATTGCTCTGCCTCTGCAAGCTTCTTTCTGGCTTCTTCCATCTCTTCTTTGTCTTGGGTGAAGAGAGCATCTGATTGCTCTTTTCGCTTCTTAAAGAACTCAACTACATTCTCACGGGCTGCTGCATGCTTTCTTTCAGCCTTTACTAGAGCCATGAGGACACGAACAGTTGACGACTCCACCTGGCTTGTGTGTAATCCAGCATCATCTGGGAATTTGCATCTTGTGTCTAATCCAGCATCATTAGGGAACATGCACCTTTTGTGTAATCCAACCTCATTTTGGAAACATGATCTTGAAGGAAATATGCCCTAGAGGCAATAATAAAGTTATTATTTATTTCCTTATATCACGATAAATTTCTATTATTCATGCTAGAATTGTATTAACCGGGAACATTATACATGTGTGAATACATAGACAAACAGAGTGTCACTAGTATGCCTCTACTTGACTAGCTTGTTAATCAAAGATGGTTATGTTTCCTGACGATAGACATGAGTTGTCATTTGATTAATGGGGTCACATCATTCGGAGAATTATGTGATTGACATGACCCATTCCGTTAGCTTAGCACCCGATCGTTTAGTATGTTGCTATTGCTTTCTTCATGAATTATACATATTCCTATGACTATGAGATTATGCAACTCCCGTTTACCGGAGGAACACTTTGTGTGCTACCAAACGTCACAACATAACTGGGTGATTATAAAGGTGCTCTACAGGTGTCTCCGAAGGTACATGTTGGGTTGGCATATTTCGAGATTAGGATTTGTCACTCCGATTGTCGGAGAGGTATCTCTAGGCCCTCTCAGTAATGCACATCAGTTAAGCCTTGCAAGCATTGCAACTAATGAGTTAGTTGCAGGATGACGTATTACGGAACGATTAAAGAGACTTGCCGGTAACGAGATTGAACTAGGTATTGAGATACCGATGATCGAATCTCGGGCAAGTAACATACCGATGACAAAGGGAACAACGTATGTTGTTATGCGGTCTGACCGATAAAGATCTTCGTAGAATATGTTGGAGCCAATATGAGCATCGAGGTTCCGCTATTGGTTATTGACCGGAAACGTGTCTCGGTCATGTCTACATAGTTCTCGAACCCGTAGGGTCCGCACGCTTAACGTTTCGATGACAGTTATATTATGAGTTTATATGTTTTGATGTACCTAAGGTTGTTCGGAGTCCCGGATGTGATCACGGACATGACGAGGAGTCTCGAAATGGTCGAGACATGAAGATTGATATATTGGAAGCCTATGTTTGGATATCGGAAGTGTTCCGGGTGAAATCGGGATTTTACCGGAGTATTGGGAGGTTACCGGACCCCCCCCCCCCGGAGGTTAATGGGCCTTAGTGGGCCTTTAAGGAGAAGAGGAGAGGCGCCCAGGGCTGGGCCGCGCGCCCCTCCCCCCTAGTCCGAATAGGACAAGGAGAGGGGGCGGCGCCCCCCCTTCCTTCTTCTCCTCCATTCCTTCCCCCTCCCAGGTCCTAATCCAACTAGGAAAGGGGGGGTAGTCCTACTCCCGGTGGGAGTAGGACTCCTCCTGGCGCGCCCTCTCCCTTGGCCGGCCGCACCCCCCTTGCTCCTTTATATACGGGGGCAGGGGGCACCCCATAGACACAACAATTGATCTGTTTGATCTTTTAGCCGTGTGCGGTGCCCCCCTCCACCATAGTCCACCTCGATAATACTGTAGCGATGCTTAGGCGAAGCCCTGCGTCGGTAGAACATCAACATCGTCACCACGTCGTCGTGCTGACAAAACTCTCCCTCAACACTCGGCTGGATCGGAGTTCGAGCGACGTCATCGGGCTGAACGTGTGCTGAACTCGGAGGTGCCGTGCGTTCGGTACTTGATCGGTCGGATCGTCAAGACGTACGACTACATCAACCGCGTTGTGCTAACGCTTCCGCTTTTGGTCTATGATGGTACGTGGACAACACTCTCCCCTCTCGTTGCTATGCATTACCATGATCTTGTGTGTGCGTAGGATTTATTTTGAAATTACTACGTTCCCCAACAGTGGCATCCGAGCCTGGTTTTATGCGTAGATGTCATATGCACGAGTAGAACACAAGTGAGTAGTGGGCGATATAAGTCATACTGCTTACCAGCATGTCATACTTTGGTTCAGCGATATTGTTGGATGAAGCGGCCCGAACCTACATTACGCGTACGCTTACACGAGACTGGTTCTACCGACATGCTTTGCACTCAGGTGGCTGGCGGGTGTCAGTTTCTCCAACTTTAGTTGAACCGAGTGTGGCTACGCCCGGTCCTTGCGAAGGTTAAAACAGCACCAACTTGAAAAACTATCATTGTGGTTTTGATGCGTAGGTAAGAACGGTTCTTGCTAAGCCCGTAGCAGCCACGTAAAAGTTGCAACAACAAAGTAGAGGACGTCTAACTTGTTTTTGCAGGGCATGTTGTGATGTGATATGGTCAAGACATGATGCTTAATTTTATTGTATGAGATGATCATGTTTTGTAACCGAGTTATCGGCAACTGGCAGGAGCCATATGGTTGTCGCTTTATTGTATGCAATGCAATCGCCATGTAATGCTTTACTTTATCACTAAGCGGGTAGCGATAGTCGTAGAAGCATAAGATTGGCGAGATGACAACGATGCTACGATGGAGATCAAGGTGTCGCACCGGTGATGATGGTGATCATGACTGTGCTTTGGAGATGGAGATCACAAGCATAAGATGATGATGGCCATATCATATCACTTATATTGATTTCATGTGATGTTTATCTTTTATGCATCTTATCTTGCTTTGATTGACGGTAGCATTATAAGATGATCCCTCACTAAGTTATCAAAGTATAAGTATTCTCCCTGAGTATGCACCATTGCTAAAGTTCTTCGTGCTGAGACACCACGTGATGATCGGGTGTGATAGGCTCTACATTCAAATACAATGGGTGGAAAACAGTTGCACACGCGGAACACGGAGACCGAAAGGTCGAGCGTGAATCATATAGTAGATATGATCAACATAATGATGTTCACTGTTGAAACTACTCCATCACACATGATGATCAGACATGGTTTAGTTGATATGGATCACGTGATCACTTAGAGGATTGGAGGGATGTCTATCTAAGTGGGAGTTCTTAAGTAATATGATTAATTGAACTTAAATTTATCATGAACTTAGTACCTGATAGTATGTTGCTTGTCTATGTTGATTGTAGATAGATGGCCCGTGCTGTTGTTCCGTTGAATTTTAATGCGTTCCTTGAGAAAGCAAAGTTGAAAGATGATGGTAGCAACTACACGGACTGGGTCCATAACTTGAGGATTATCCTCATTGCTACACAGAAGAGTTACGTCCTGGAAGCACCGCTAGGTGTACCACCTGTGCCAGCAATTGCAGACATTGTGAATGCCTGGCAGTCACGTGTTGATGACTACTTGATAGTTCAATGTGCCATGCTTTACGGCTTAGAACCGGGACTTCAACGACGTTTTGAACGTCATGGAGCATATGAGATGTTCCAGGAGTTGAAGTTAATATTTCAAAAGAATGCCCGGATAGAGAGATACGAAGTCTCCAATAAGTTCTATAGCCGCAAGATGGAGGAGAATAGTTCTGTCAGTGAGCATATACTCAAAATGTCTGGGTACTGCAATCACTTGATTCAACTGGGAGTTAATATTTCGGATGATAGCATCATTGACAGAATCCTCCAATCACTGCCACCAAGCTACAAGAGCTTCGTGATGAACTATAATATGCAAGGGATGGATAAAACAATTCCCGAGCTCTTCGCAATGCTAAAGGCCACGGAGGTAGAAATCAAGAAGGAGCATCAAGTGTTGATGGTCAATAAGACCACCAGTTTCAAGAAAAAGGGCAAAGGGAAGAAGAAGGGGAACTTCAAGAAGAACATCAAGCAAGTTGCTGCTTAGGAGAAGAAACCCAAGTCTGGACCTAAGCCTGAGACTGAGTGCTTCTACTGCAAGCAGACTAGTCACTGGAAGCGGAACTGCCCCAAGTATTTGGCGGATAAGAAGGATGGCAAGGTGAACAAAGGTATATGTGATATACATGTTATTGATGTGTACCTTACTAATGCTCGCAGTAGCACCTGGGTATTTGATACTGGTTCTGTTGCTAATATTTGCAACTCGAAACAGGGGTTATGGATTAAGCGAAGATTGGCTAAGGACGAGGTGACGATGCGCGTGGGAAATGGTTCCAAAGTCGATGTGACCGCGGTCGGCATGCTACCTCTACATCTACCTTCGGGATTAGTATTAGACCGAAATAATTGTTATTTGGTGCCAGCGTTGAGCATGAACATTATATATGGATCTTGTTTGGTGCGAGACGGTTATTCATTTAAATCAGATAATAATGGTTGTTCTATTTATATGAGTAATATCTTTTATGGTCATGCACCCTTGAAGAGTGGTCTATTTTTGATGAATCTCGATAGTAGTGATACACATATTCATAATGTTTAAGCCAAAAGATGCAGAGTTGATAATGATAGTGCAACTTATTGGTGGCACTGCCGTTTAGGTCATATCGGTGTAAAGCGCATGAAGAAACTCCATACTGATGGACTTTTGGAACCACTTGATTATGAATCACTTGGTACTTGCGAACCGTGCCTCATGGGCAAGATGACTAAAACGCCGTTCTCCGGTACTATGGAGAGAGCAACAGATTTGTTCAAAATCATACATACAGATGTATGTGGTCCGATGAATGTTGAAGCTCGTGGCGGATATCGTTATTTTCTCACCTTCACACATGATTTAAGCATATATGGGTATATCTACTTAATGAAGCATAAGTCTGAAACATTTGAAAAGTTCAAAGAATTTCAGAGTGAAGTTGAAAATCATCGTAACAAGAAAATAAAGTTTCTATGATCTGATCGTGGACAAGAATATTTGAGTTACGAGTTTGGTCTACATTTGAAACAATGCGGAATAGTTTCGCAACTCACGCCACCCGGAACACCACAGCATAATGGTGTGTCCGAACGTCGTAATCGTACTTTACTGGATATGGTGCGATCTATGATGTCTCTTACTGATAGACCGCTATCATTTTGGGGTTATGCTTTAGAGACGGCCGCATTCACGTTAAATAGTGTAAGTGCATCTAGTGCCACCCCTATTTGGTTTTGGAGTATTCACGACAAACCTAGTTGAGGGACTAATGTGTTCGTGAGAATTGCAGGATAACACAGGTAGAAGTCCCTCATTGATTCAGTTTTCCTACCAGAGATGACCCCTAAAAATGTATGAAGACATTGGTGTCGAAGGTGGTATGTGAAGACATTCACACTGAAGACTATGACAAGAGAATACATCGCATGAAGACTATGGAGTGCGAAGATTTAGATCTTTCGTTGTTCTTTTTCTTCTTTGTTGAGTCATAGGAATCACCGTGCTGTTAAGTGGGGTCAAGAGAACTAGTCAGAATGATTGAAGTGATGCTTAACCAAAACCTATGTCTTCGAGTGAAGACTATGAGAGCGAATCGGACAAATCAGGTCGGGTTGCCTAGTGGCTATAAATAGCCCACCCCCTACAACCATAAACGGTTGGTTGCTCAGAGTTAGAGTATGGCTTTTGTCGATTGAGAGCAACCCACCTCGAAGCCTTTGAGAGAGAATTCCTTGCGAGGATAAAGCCCTAAACACCGAGAGCCAAAGAGTGTTAGGCATCACTTAAGTCTTCCTGTCTGTGTGATCTGAAGACTTATTACACTTGAGGACTGTGAATCCTCCAGCCGGTTAGGCGTCGCGGTCTGAGCATCCAAGAGCCATTGTGGATCGCCGGTGAACAAAGTCTGTGAAGGTTTGGGAGTCTACCTTGAAGACTTACCAGAGTGATTGAGCGAGGTCTGTGTGACCTTAGTTCAAGGGGAATACGGTGAGGACTGGGTGTCCTGAGCTGCGTGTTCAGGACTGGGTGTCCGGGACTGTGTGTCCTCAGGTTTAAATACCTAGCCGCCCTAACCAGACGTACAGTTGTCACAGCAACTGGAACTGGTCCAACAAATTATTGTCTTCAACGAGTCACTGGTTTCATCCTTTCCTTCCCTTTACTTACTGTTGGTCCTTGCGAAGTCATTGCATGATTGCATTATCTTTTGTCTTCACTGAGTGACTGCTTGTTCTGATTGGCTTCATAACGTCTTCCTACCTCATCCTTACTATCTTGCTACTATTAGTCATTGTGCTTTCACTTCACTGAATACTTGACTATGGTTTGCATAGTGTAGTCTACCTTCCGCTGCATGGTAATAGGCTTGCTTTTATTGTTTGTCTTTGAAACTCCCATGTTTTGAAAACTCTCATAAAAATCGCCTATTCACCCCCCTCTAGTCGATATAACGCACTTTTAATTAGTATCAGAGCAAGGTACTCCCTTGTTCTGTGTGATTCAGTTTAACCACCTGGAGTTTTAGCTATGTCGACTGCAAGGATAATTAAAGTCTCCGCTGCGTGCCCCGTCTTTGATGGAACTGAATATCCCTACTGGAAGAATAAGATGTGCATGCATCTTGAAGCCATTGACGTCGATCTATGGTATGTTCTCAAGAACGGCGTTCCAAAGGCTGGAGAAGGTGTCACTGCTGCTGATGTCAAGAAGTTCGTTCAACTGGACTCTACTGCCAAGAATATCATCTGTTGTCATCTGACCAAAGGACAGTATGGCCGCGTGAGTGCTTTGGAAACATCTAAGCTAGTCTGGGACTGGCTCTCCAAGGTCAACGAAGGCGTCTCAACCCAGAGAGATCAGAGAATCAGTGTCCTTCGCAACCTCTTCAACCGCTTCAAGAGAAACGACAATGAGAATGTCCAGCTCACGTTTGATTGACTCACTAACATCACAAATGAGCTTCAAGCCCTCGGCGCTACTGAGATCACCAAGCATGAAGTCGTCAAGACGCTCCTGAGATCACTTGACAGTTCGTTTGACACCCTAGCCCTGATGATTGAAGAACGTCCTGATTTCAAGACACTCGAGCCGTCTGACATACTTGAAAGTCTCAACACACACGAGTTTCAGCTTTCTGAGAAAAGAGATATCTACGGTCCCAACTATGGGCGAACTCGTGCCCTGAAGGCCAAAGCTGTCTCCTCATCTGAAGAAGAATCTGACAGCAGTTTTGATGATCCTGAAGAAATTGGAAAGGAGCTTGCTATGCTTGTGAAGAAATTCCAAAAATTCACCAAGAAGAAAGGTTTCAGAAAGTCTTCACGATCAAGCTCAAGAAATGACGAAGCTTCTACTCGTGACTACAAGAAGAAAAGATGTCACAAGTGCAAGAAACCTGGCCACTACATCTCTGAGTGTCTGCAGTGGGACAATGAGAACAAGAAGAAGAACAAGAGCAAGGAACATGACTCTAACGACAAGAACAAGAAGAAATATTGAAAGTCTTCTTCCAAGTCTTCCTCAAAATCTTCATCACACAAGAAGAGCTCATCTGGCAAGGCACGTGCGTTTGTTGGCAAGGAAATGGATTCAGAGGAGGAGTCCGCTTCTGAGGAGGCGGAGGTGGAGTCTGAGGAGGAGTCTGATTCTGGGGTTGCGAGTCTGGCTACAGCATACGTTGCCAAGTCCATCTTCAACACTGAAGACAATGACTCTGTAACCAACACCGACGCAAATGACAAGGACTACTCCGCTCCTACCTATTGCTTCATGGCACACGGTGCCAAGGTAAACACACGCACTACTCACTATCAAACATCTAGTGACGATGACTCTGATTGTGGTTCCAAACCTGGCTACAAAACACTTGCTAAAATTGCAACTGGACAACAGAGAGCTATGGAACATATTCAAAAACTGTTAGACAAAAGCGATGATCTGTTAGGCACTGAAATGACTCGATCTCAGTCCTTAATTGAAGACATACAAAATCTTCACGTTAAGTATGAGGAACTTGAAAGTCTTCATGAAACGCTCTCAACAACTCATGAAAAGCTTTCCCATGATTATCTTCTAAGGAAGGAAGATCTTGAGAAATTGAGAGCGGCTCATGAAGATCTTCAAAAGGAAAATGAGTCACTTCGTGCCGAACAGATAAGTTCAGCTCAGGAAGGATTTGAACCACCATGTCTTAAATGCATTGAGCGTGATAATGCTACTTCTGTTGCTGAATGTTCTACTTCTACTACTGTTGCAATATCTTCAACTGTTGATGTGGGAACTAACCCCTCTGCTGAGGATACCACTGCTATTGCTGATGAGAATGCTAGGTTGAAGACATTGCTTGAAACAGGGATGTACAAAAGTCTCAAAGGGCATCAGACACTATGTGATGTCCTCAAAAGGCAGATCCTGAACCGAAACCCTAGGAAAGAGGGTGTTGGGTTCGTAAGGAAAATGAATGCTGATGGCTCTTACTGGAAACCTGAGCAGTACCCCAAAACCACATGGGTTGCTGCAAAGGAACATCAGCAGATCCATCCACTCTATCTGGCTTCACTTGCGCTAACCCCATTGTTATTGATGAATCCTTTGATGCAAACTATAAACTGTTTAAAAATCAGAATGGTGAAGTGTTTGCCAGGTATATTGGTACCAACAGCAGGAATGGACCAACTATGAAGAAGATCTGGGTGCCCAAAAGGTGTTTGGACAATCTTCCTGTGAATGTCATCATGACACCACAGGTGAAGAAGACAATTCCCAGACCACAGGCTTCATATGGTCCAAAGGCTTCACACAGACAGAGGACTCACCAGAGTCGCACTAACGCAAATGTTTTGCAGGGAAGCCATACTCAGGCCTATGAATATGAGTGTGGTTCATCAAACCGCCATGTTCATAAAACTAAGAACTATTCTGCTTATTCTTATGAGTACTATTGTCCACCTGCAAGACTTTTTGCTAGGGCTTCAAAGCCAAAGTACTCAGATGCTGCACTTAGACTCATTGCTTCGAAGCCACCCATGAAGATGTGGGTGGCTAAGAAAACTTAACTCTCTTTTGCAGGGAAAGGTCTCCAGACGAAAACCAAAATCGTCTGACGCTGTTGCTAGGGACCTTAAACATCTTGTAGGGCGCAAGATCAAATGCCCAAATGGTCTTATTATGTACTTTGTTCCTGAGTCGCTTGCTACCTGCCCTATCAGTCCTAATCTTGATCTAAGCTTTAAGAATCGACTGGTTCGTAAATGTTTTTGCTTCACAACTCTCTTCGTGAAGCCTATCCCCCTAACTGCACTGTAGGGTACGACACCAGCAGCTTCAGAATGGATTATTGATAGTGGGTGCACCAATCACATGACTGGCAAGCGAAGTCTTCTCATGGACTCAACTTTATGTCCATCTGACAAAAGTCACATCACATTTGCTGACACTGGTAAAAGCAAGGTATTGGGTTTAGGTAGAGTTGCAATCTCAAAGGATCAACACATGGATAAAGTCATGCTTGTTGAATCCCTTGGCTTCAACTTAATGTCTTTCTCAATGCTTTGCGATTTAAACATGATTGTGATGTTTGGAAAATATCGTTGTCTTGTTCTAATGGAATCTGACAAGTCTCTAGTGTTTGAAGGGTATCGGAAAGATGATTTGTACGTGGTAGATTTCTCAGCAGGACCACAGCTTGCCGTATGTCTTCTAGCGAAAGCATCAGAATGCTGGCTCTGGGATCGGAGGCTAGGGCATGCTGGCATGAGAAACCTGCACACCCTTGCAAAGAAGAAGCATGTCATAGGCATCGAGTGCATCAAGTTCAAGAAAGATCACTTATGCGGTGCCTGTGAAGCAGGAAAGATGACAAGGGACAAGCATCCCTCGAAGATAATCATGACAACGACTCAACCCTTCGAACTGCTCCACATGGATCTTTTTGGTCCCACTCATTACTCAACTCTTACAACTGCTGCTAGTCTCTATGGCTTTGTCATTGTTGATGATTATTCTAGATATACTTGGGTGCATATAATCCTCTACAAGACTGAAGTGCAGGATGTCTTCAAACGCTTCGCCAATCGAGCAATGAACAACTATGGCGCCAAGATAAAGCACATCAGAAGTGACAATGGCACTGAATTCAAGAACACTGGCCTTGATACATATCTTGATACTTTGGGCATCACACATGAATTCTCAGCCCCGTACACGCCACAGCAGAATGGCGTCATCGAACGCAAGAACGGAACACTCATTGAGATGGCCCGAACAATGCTTGATGAATACAAGACTCCAAGAAAATTCTGGCCTGACGCCATTGATACAGCATGCCATACAATCAACCATGTTTATCTTCACAAGCTTCTGAACAAGACATCTTATGAGCTCCTTACAGGCAAGAAGCCAAATGTTAGTTATTTCAGAGTATTTGGCGCCAGGTGCTGGATCAAGGATCCACATCACACTTCAAAATTTGCACCGAAAGCACATGAGGGTTTTATGCTTGGATATGGAAAGGATTTGCACTCCTACAGAGTCTTCAATCTCTTTCATTATAAAGTGGTTGAAACAGTGGATGTGCGGTTCGATGAGACTAACGGCTCACAAAGAGAGCACCTGCCAAATGTGCTAGATGAAGTTCCATCCAGTGAATCAATCAAACTTATGGGAACTGGAGAAATCATACCCTCTGAAGCTCAACCTGAAGAGGAACTTATCATCTCCGCACCTGATCAACCTGAAGACAATGCTCAGCCTGAAGACAATCCTTCTAACAATGACAATGATCAGCAAGAGCAAAATCTTCGTCCTGCACATCCTCGTATTGCCAATGAAGTACAGATTGAGAGAATAATTGATAGCATCAATGCACCTGGTCCGCTCACTCGTTCAAGGGCAACACAACTAGCAAATTTCTATGGGCATTTCGCATTCGTCTCTATGATAGAACCCAAGAAAGTCGAAGAAGCCTTCTTGGAACCCTAATGGATTCAAGCTATGCAAGAAGAGCTTCAACAGTTTGAGCTAAATAATGTATGGGAACTGGTTAAGCGTCCTGATCCTCGGAAGCACAATATAATAGGCACCAAATAGATATACCGCAACAAGCAAGATGAGCATGGTCAAGTTGTCAGAAATAAAGCCCGTCTCGTTTCTCAAGGATATACTCAAGTTGAAGGCATTGACTTCGATGAAACATTTGCTCCTGTGGCTCGACTTGAAGCCATGAGCATTCTGCTGGCCTATGCAAACCATCATAACATACTTCTATATCAAATGGATGTGAAGAGCGCCTTTCTCAATGGCAAGATTGAAGAAGAAGTATATGTTGCACAACCACCTGGCTTTGAAGATCCTAAACATCCTGACATGGTATACAAGCTCAACAAGGCACTGTATGGCCTCAAACAAGCCCCTCGGGCTTGGTATGACACACTCAAATACTTCCTGAAGAGCAAAGGCTTCAAACCTAGTTCCCTCGACCCCACTCTCTTCACGAAGACATATGATGGTGAACTATTTGTGTGCCAAATATATGTGGATGACATAATCTTAGGTTGCACCAATCAGAAATACAGTGAAGAGTTTGGATATATGATGCAAGAGCAATATCAGATGTCTATGATGGGATAGCTGAAATTCTTCCTTGGTCTTCAAATACGACAGCAACGCAACGGCATCTTTATATCTCAAGAGAAGTATCTCAAAGATTGCCTGAAGAAGTTCGGTATGCAAGACTGCAAAGGCTACACGACGCCAATGCCAACAAAACATCATCTGGGTCCCGACGACAATGGTAAAGAGTTCGATCATAAGGTATACCGCTCCATGATTGGATCTTTACTTTATCTATGTGCATCTAGGCCAGATATTATGCTTAGTGTTTGCATGTGTGCTCGATTCCAAGCGGCACCAAAGGAATCGCATCACCTAGCTGTGAAGCGAATTCTTCGATATTTGGCTCACACCCCAACTCCAGGATTATGGTATCCAAAGGGCTCAGAGTTTGATCTGGTTGGATTCTCGGATGCTGATTATGCTGGTGACAAGGTGGATCGCAAGTCTACATCAGGCACATGTCATTTTCTGGGACGATCACTTGTATGTTGGTCTTCAAAGAATTAGAATTGTGTATCTCTCTCCACTGCTGAATCCGAATACATTGCTGCTGGATCTTGCTGCGCTCAGCTTCTGTGGATGAAGCGAACACTCAAAGACTATGGCATTCATCTGAAGCAAGTGCCACTCTACTGCGACAACGAAAGGGCCATCAAGATTGCCAACAACCCAGTTCAGCACTCGAAGACAAAGCATATTGAAATTCGTCATCACTCTCTCAGAGATCATGTTGTGAAGGAAGATATTGATATCATACACATCAACACTGAAGAGCAATTGGCAGATATCTTCACCAAGCCCTTGGATGAGAAGATATTTTGCAAGTTACGGTGTGAGCTAAATATCTTGGAATCCTCGAATGTCCTGTGATCAGGCACACATCCTAACACTTATGCATATTGATGACTTAGATGTGCAACATACGAAGTAAAGTATATCTTCAATCAATGAACACATACATTCTAAGTGTGAATACATTAATGTGGAATTTGACTTCAGAGCGCCACTATAATTGTGCGCCATGTCTGGGTCTAATACTTCCTATACGGTGGGTAACGCCACCACCAAATTCTTCTGTTTGAAGTGTTTTACCCATGGCGTTACATTTGCTATGTCTTCACATTTGGTTTGGCTTCAAAATCAACATGTCTTCATGATTACCTTCACTATGTTGATTATATATATACATACTAGTGTTCTGTCCTCTACAGCATTCACTTATAGCTATGTCTTCTTGTTGAATCTTTTGAACTAAGTGAATGTGATCGGACCCTAACCTCTGTATGCTTTCTATCTCAAACTCCATCTCTCCAAATCATATGCATTCTATTGAAACTGTCGAATGTCTTCTCTGCGTCCTTGTCAGCAGAAGATACAGAGACAAACATTAAGTCCGTTTTCAATGCTCATTCCTTCACCTGAAACCCGGAGAAGTGGGAACGACCACCGGACAATCTAGGCGTGCGTGGGACGTGGAACAACCTCCGATATGCTGCATGATGACCACGTGTTCCTCAGATGTGAATCGCCAAGGGCACCTGTGTAATAACGCTGTGCCGCCCCTGTCCCTATAAATACACGCCTCACCATAGTCATTATCTCTTCTTCCACTCTCGCACGAACCCTAGTGCCACCGCTAGCCCTTGGCGACGCTGGCGACGAAGCGCTTCGCTACCGCAATCTCTCTGACGCCGTCTTCACGCCGACCGCGGACATCGTCCTCTCCGCCGCCGCCGTAGGTGTCTTCCGTCGCCAAGTTAGGGCACGGACGATCGAACTGCTCGGCCTCCTCTTCCACTCCGTCTAGCAGTTCCTTGTGTGGTAAATAAAACTTCCTTTTTACGGCCCCTTTGATTCTTCAGATTCGTCACTTTGTACCACAAGCAGTTTCTGTTCACACATGTTGGATCCACTTCATACTACATCTCATATTATGCCTAGTACGTTCACTTATGCTTCAGAAAGTAGTTAGATTCCTCACTTGTACTGATCTCTAGATTCGTACAAATCTGGAACCAACTCCTTATCTATGAGTGAATGTCTTCGCACGATGAGGTCAATGTCTTCTAAACTGATTTATCTTCAAAATCTTCTGAGAATGCATATGACCTCTTCCCCTTCCCTCGCACCTTAATGCTGTCACAGGTACATGTCCGTGGGAGAATCCCTTGGTTCTCATAGTCTGCATTCATTTGCAGAATTCTTACAGCATCATATAAATTCTCCCGAAGCCAGTTCCTATTTGTCCAGCAAGCGAAAGCCTCTGAAGTCTTTGAACGTGCTAAAGCCATTCAGTTTAAAGTTCATGGCAACAGAGAAATCAGCAAGGAAGGGTGGCAGAAAGCGTCGAGGAGAAACATCAAGAGATCTGCCCGATGACCTCTCAGAGCTGTACAAGACAAATCCTGAAGAGGATTACAATCAGCGCAAGACACGAATCCAATGGATTCAATGATATTGGGTAGAACAGTGGTTCAAGTATAGATTTGTGACAAAGGAATATGCTGAAAAGAATGCCATCAAGCGACCATGGGGAGACATCCTCTACAAAAATCTTCAACCCAGGTCCAGAGCAGAAGCCATTGAACAAGGCTTCTATCCCTGCATGGTCCGTGGGCCACAGCCTGCAGATGCACACCCATCGTCACTACTATGGTGTCGTGACGACAATCTGTTCAAGCGCAACTTCCAGTTTGCCCAGAACTCAGCCAAGCAGAACAAGAAGTCTCTGGGATTAAACTTCAACCCTGGTCCCTCTGCTCCCCATGCCGATGGCACCCGCGAAGCTGAACCCAATCTTGGTGGGCCCTTCTACAACCTGGAAGGTCTCATCACTCACATCATGGTTCAAGGGACAGTCGTGAATGAGCCTGTAGAGGACGCTGAATCTGATGAAGCGCCTGCAGCATCGAAGCCAAAGAAACTGAAGCAGCCTAAAGCTTCAAAGCCTGCCTCGGCCCCAAAAATCTCACGGGCGAAGCCAATGGCTACTGCACCTCCTGAAGATAGTGTGCAGTCTGAAGATCTGTCACGCATCTCTAAGCCCCAAAAAGTCAAGATGCCTCTGCCGCACACCAGCCAAGAACTCACTGCCGCTGCCATTCTGCGCAACGATGCCATTGATCTGTCCAGTGATGAAGATCTGGCAGATGACGCTCTTGAGCAACTGATCAAGAGCAAAGAAGAAGCAGAAATCTTCAACAACTTGCCTCTCTTTGACGTGGCAATCATCCACGACTTCATCGATGAGTGGTTTGAAACGCCCAACCTCAGCTTTGAAGACCTGCAACTTCCCATTGGTCTCAGTGTCGCCTTCCATGGCACCATTGCTTCAGAGCTAGCTCTAGCTCAGTGCATCGTCGAACTGAAGCAGAAGATTGACTTCGAGAAAGCTCAGTTCAAGAAGCATATGGCCAAGCTCAGCGTGCAAGAGGTCAAAAGCTTCAAGATCATGCTGCACGAGCTCAAGGAAGCCTTTCTCAAGAAGCGTGCAGAAGCTCAAGGTTCTCGTGAGCGCATGAAGAACCTGGCTGACAAGTGTGTACAAGTCTACAATAAAGCTGAGAAGCGCAAGGCCCTTGGGCGTCCTTGCATTGATCCCAGGATGGCTGCTAAGAAGAAGAAGAAGCCCACTATGGCCGAACCCGACGCACCAAGGGAGGAAGCAGATCCCATTGTCTTCCCCACCAGCATGACTGGCTCGAAGCCAAAAGCCAGGTCCACAGCTTCAGAACTGAAGAAGATGAGGACTGCTGAGGCTGAATCCAGGAAGAGGAAACATCATGAAGCCTCTGCTGCTGCTCCCACCAAGAAGAAGCGGAAAACGAAGAAGGAACGGGCTGCTCCCACAGAGCCCTTAATTGTTGAACCCATCTCCATGGTTCACCCTGACGCTGAACATCGAGAGCGCCAACTGACTGTCCATGAGCCTGCTTCCACAGAGGCTCATGAAGCTGAAAACTTTCCAGCAGCTGATCCCACCGCTGCTGAAGACATTGGTCACCATGACCATGTTGAAGATGATGCAGTTCTTCCTCGGATCGAGCACCAACAGGTATCATCGCCTGTGCTAACGCACAGCGAACTCATCAGCATTGGTCGTCCTCTGACGCCAATTGCTCAAGATGCATCATGGGCTGATCACCCACAAGCACAAGAGGAAGATGACTTTGAGACCCAGCCAACTCCGACTCCACAGGCGTCGCCGGCGTTACGCAGGCTTCACAAAGGACCAAGGCCTCCAGTCTCCGAGTCTGAAGCTCAAGCTGCTGAAGACATTCTGGCTGCATCAGTCGATGAAGAAGAAACCCCAAGAGTTGCTACACCCCCGTCTCACCAAGAAGCTGTTCTCGAGGAGAACGTGACTGTGACCGACCGTCCAGCTTATCAAGTGGAGGATGAGAATCTTGAGGTTGCCACCGAAGCCACTGACGCTGTCATGACTGAAGCAAATGTGGAGCCTCCACCAACCCAAGAAGAAGAAGTTAGCGAAGCCAATGATGCTACTGCTTCTGTTCCTGCGCCTGCTGCTGGTCCTCAATTTGACTATCATATTGAGCACAGGCCTCAGGTACAGAAGCCAATGCCAAGACTGCCTAGGTTTCCAGGTCCTGCAACAGCACCTGGATCCTTCAATATCAACGGCTTCAAAGCAGACAACACCTTCTTCAACAGCTCCAAGAACCCCTACTCAAGGGAAAGAATATCTTCTGATCGGTTCTGGAGCTACCCACAGCGAAGCTATTACTCCTGCATTCTGTACAATCAAGGTCGCATCTTCCCACATATGCGTCTTGACACCGAAGCAATAGCTGGTCTGCCCTGTCTAGAGGAAGCTCTTGATTGCTTCAAAGAGGTTGGATTGTTGCCCTTCATCACCGATCAAGAGCACTGGAACGAAGAGTTGCTACTCCAATTCTATGCCACACTTCACATACGTGGTTACAACAGAGATCCGAAGACTTGGGTCCTTAAGTGGATGACAGGAAATGTTCATCACGAAGCCAAAGCCTTTGATATCATTGAGCTCACTGGTCTGCCCACTCCTGGGGATCTCTATGAACCTGGCTGTCAACTTCACAGTGAAGCTATGGAGAGCATCTTTCAGAAGCCTGAGCCGAACATGAGTCAGATGCTCAGTATGATGAAGCCTTTGCCACAAGACGCCGAATATCCTAAGGAGTTCCTTGTTGAAGACCTGGAGTATCTGCCAAGGACCATCTATCATATTTTAAGGCAAACTCTCAGGCCCACCAAAGGACATTCCCCATATGCAAAGCTGGAAGGTGCAATGAAGACTTTGGTCTTCTATATTCTTCATGGAAAAAGCTTCAATGCACAAGACTTCTTCATCTGCCAACTTGCTGCATCAGGCTCTGATCTTTTTGGCTTGAAGTTCTACGCTCCATGGGTAATGCGGCTGATCAAACTCCACTCAGCTATCTCATATCAGCCCTCTGCTCGCAATCATCGGATCTTTATTCCTGATGTGGATATGTCCATTGAAGCCATCTATCCAGAGCCTACCAAGGAGCCTCTTAGTCTTCAGAACGCAGAGCATCAAAGTTTTTCTCAGAACATTGAAGGAGTTGAAGCAGTCACTCGTGTTTATCCTCTGGCTGGAACTACACGTGCACCTCATCGTGCCCTTACTGAAGCCACTGAAAGCACTATTGCCCAGCGGCCCAAGAAGCGATCTCGTGTTCTCAATGACCGAGAGCTTCTAGTTGCTCTTCATCAGAAACAGGATAGGCATCATGACTGGTTGAAGCGCCAAATGCACAGCCTCTTGGTGGATGTCAACCGCATTCGCAACCTTGCCACCAAGAATGCTTTTGTTGCCCATGAAACTTGTTGGCGTACATGGAAAGGGCTGACGCTTATGTGCTCTGAAGATGATCTTCAAGAGGATGGCTTCTCTGAACGCTTCAAGTTTGACTCCACACCTCCCCGAAGGGCAGTGCTGCGACGAACTCCATCTCTTGAATACTCTGAGTTCTCTTCCTCTGCGGCAAATGTGAATGCCAGAGTGATCGAGGAATAATACGATGCTACTTCACCGCCCCCTTCTTCAGCACATTTCGACACTGCCCCAAGTTCTTCTGCACCGCCAAAAACTACCGACGACCCTGCTGCTTCACCTACTCTTCATGGGAACGAGTAGATGCTCTATGTCTTCAAACCTTTTTGGTCCTCACTGACAAAAGGGGGAGAAGCATATGAGTTTGATAGTCTTCAAGCGGGTCAATATGGGCGGTTACTTTATGTGTTGCCTAGTGTTTACAACTCTCGTTTTGATACATTTGGTTCCTTGAGTTGTAACACTTAAACTCAATGGTCGTCTGCTACTTATTTGCTATTTTGCGATGCGATGATAAATTCTGCATGTGCGACGATAAATTCCGCACTTAGATCATTTGCGGACGTCCATTTTCCATTATGCATGTCATTATCTTCACATACCTTTACATGCATGATGAATTGTCATCATAAGCTGAAGAGGATCTCCACAAGTACAACCTGCCATGTGCATTTGCATTCCAAAAGCAAATTACTTATATGCACATCTATAGGGGGAGCCCTTACAACTTATGAAGACAATTCCTTATCCTTTACAATTTCACATATTATATTCCCCGTTGAAAACTTCAACTAGTTTGTCATCAATCACCAAAAAGAGGGAGATTGTAAGTGCATCTAGTGCCACCCCTAGTTGGTTTTGGAGTATTGACGACAAACCTAGTTGAGGGACTAATGTGTTCGTGAGAATTGCAGGATAACACACGTAGAAGTGCCTCATTGATTCGGTTTTTCCTACCAGAGATGACCCCTAAAAATGTATGAAGACATTGATGTCGAAGGTGGTATGTGAAGACATTCACAGTGAAGACTATGACAAGAGAATACATCGCATGAAGACTATGGAGCGTGAAGATTTATATCTTTCGTTGTTTTTTTTCTTCTTTGTTGAGTCATAGGAATCACCGTACTGTTAAGTGGGGTCCAAGAGAACCAGTCAGAATGACTGAAGTGATGTTTAACCAAAACCTATGTCTTCGAGTGAAAACTATGAGAGCGAATCTTGTCTAGAGTCGGACAAGTCAGCTTTGCTTGTAGCCCAAGTAAAGTTGTCGTGTGTGTTTAAATCTGACCATTGGAACACGTTTTAGTTCCTTAGTGACCCAGGGTCATTTCGGACAAATCAGGTCGGGTTGCCTAGTGGCTATAAATAGCCCACCCCCTGCAACCATAAACGGTTGGCTGCTCAGAGTTAGAGTACGGCTTTTGTCGTTTGAGAGCAACCCACCTCGAAGCCTTTGAGAGAGAATTCCTTGCGAGGATAAAGCCCTAAACACCCAGAGCCAAAGAGTGTTAGGCATCACTTAAGTCTTCCTGTCTGTGTGATCTGAAGACTTATTACACTTGAGGACTGTGAATCCTCCAGCCGGTTAGGCGTCGCGGTCTGAGCATCCAAGAGCCATTGTGGATCGCCGGTGAACAAAGTCTGTGAAGGTTTGGGAGTCTACCTTGAAGACTTACCAGAGTGATTGAGCGAGGTCTGTGTGACCTTAGTTCAAGGGGAATACGGTGAGGATTGGGTGTCCTGATCTGCATGTTCAGGACTGGGTGTCCGGGACTGTGTGTCCTCAGGTTTAAATACCTAGCTGCCCTAACCAGACGTACAGTTGTCACAGCAACTGGAACTGGTCCAACAAATCATTGTCTTCAATGAGTCACTGGTTTCATCCTTTCCTTCCCTTTACTTACTGTTGGTCCTTGCGAAGTCATTGTATGATTGCATTATCTTTTGTCTTCAATGAGTGACTGCTTGTTCTGATTGGCTTCATAACATCTTCCTACCTCATCCTTACTATCTTGCTACTGTTAGTCATTGTGCTTTCACTTCACTAAATACTTGACTATGGTTTGCATAGTGTAGTCTACCTTCCGCTACATGGTAATAGGCTTGCTTTTATTGTTTGTCTTCGAAACTCCCATGTTTTGAAGACTCTCATAAAAATCGCCTATTCACCCCCCCCCTCTAGTCAATATAACGCACTTTCAAATAGGGCACCATCGAAATCCGTTGAGACGACGCCTTATGAACTATGGTTTGGCAAGAAACCAAAGTTGTCGTTTCTTAAAGTTTGGGGCTGCGATGCTTATGTGAAAAAAGCTTCAACCTGATAAGCTCGAACCCAAATCGGAGAAATGTGTCTTCATAGGATACCCAAAGGATACTGTTGGGTACACCTTCTATCACAGATCCGAAGGCAAGACTTTTGTTGCCAAATTTGGAATCTTTCTGGAGAAAGAGTTTCTCTCGAAAGAAGTGAGTGGGAGGAAAGTAGAACTTGATGAGGTAACTGTACCTGCTCCATTATTGGAAAGTAGCTCATCACAAAAATATGTTCTTGTGATGCCTACACCAATTAGTGAGGAAGTTAATGATGATAATCATGGAACTTCAGATCAAGTTATTACTGAACCTCGTAGATCGACCAGAGTAAAATCCGCACCAGAGTGGTACGGTAATCCTGTTCTAGAAGTCATGTTACTAGACCATCATGAACCTACGAACTATGAAGAAGCGATGGTGAGCCCAGATTCTGCAAAATGGGTTGAGGCCATGAAATCTGAGATGGGATCCATGTATGAGAACAAAGTGTGGACTTTGGTTGACTTGCCCGATGATCGGCAAGCAATTGAGAATAAATGGATCTTCACGAAGAAGACTGATGCTGACGGTAATGTTACTGTCTATAAAGCTCGACTTGTTGCGAAAGGTTTTCGACAAGTTCAAGGGATTGACTATGATGAGACCTTCTCACCCGTAGAGATGCTTAAGTCTGTCCGAATTATGTTAATGATTGCCGCATGTTATGATTATGAAATATGGCAGATGGATGTCAAAACTGCATTCCTAAATGGATTTCCGGAAGAAGAGTTGTATATGATGCAACTGGAAGGTTTTGTCGATCCAAAGGGAGCTAACAAAATGTGCAAGCTCCAGCGATCTATTTATGGACTGGTAAAAGCCTCTCAGAGTTTGAATAAAAGTTTTGGTACTGTGATCAAAGCATTTGGTTTTGTACAGACTTTTGGAGAAGCCTGTATTTACAAGAAAGTGAGTGGGAGCTCTGTAGCATTTCTGATATTATATGTGGATGACATATTGCTGATCGGAAATGATATAGAATTTCTGGATAGCATAAAGGGATACTTGAATAAGAGTTTTTCAATGAAAGACCTCGGTGCAGCTGCTTATATATTGGGCATTAAGATCTATAGAGATAGATCAAGACGCTTAATTGGACTTTCACAAAGCACATACCTTGACAAAGTTTTGAAGAAGTTCAAAACGGATCAAGCAAAGAAAGGGTTCTTTTGCCTGTGTTACAAGGTGTGAAGTTGAGTAAGACTCAATGCCCGACCACTTCAGAAGATAGAGAGAAGATGTAAGATGTTCCCTATGCTTCACCCATAGGCTCTATCATGTATGCAATGTTGTGTACCGGACCTGATGTGTGCCTTGCTATAAGTCTAGCAGGGAGGTACCAAAGTAATCCAGGAGTGGATCACTCGACAGCGGTCAAGAACATCCTGAAATACCTGAAAAGGACTAAGGATATGTTTATCGTTTATGGAGGTGACAAAGAGCTCATCGTAAATGGTTACGTTGATGCAATCTTTGACACTGATCCGGACGATTCCAAATCGCAAACCGGATACGTGTTTACATTGAACGGTGGAGCTGTCAGTTGGTGCAGTTCTAAACAAAGCGTTCTGGCGGGATCTACGTGTGAAGCGGAGTACATAGCTGCTTCAGAAGCAGCAATTGAAGGAGTCTGGATGAAGGAGTTCATATCCGATCTAGGTGTCATACCGAGTGCATCGGGTCTAATGAAAACCTTTTGTGACAATACTGGTGCAATTGCCTTGGCAAAGGAATCCAGATTTCACAAGAGAACCAAGCACATCAAGAGACGCTTCAATTCCATCCAGGATCTAGTCCAGGTGGGAGACATAGAAATTTTCAAGATACATACGGATCTGAATGTTGCAGACCCGTTGACTAAGCCTCTTCCACGAGCAAAACATGATCAGCACAAGGCTCCATGCGTGATTGAATCATTACTATGTAATCTAGATTATTGACTCCAGTGCAAGTGGGAGACTGAAGGAAATATGCCCTAGAGGCAATAATAAAGTTATTATTTATATCCTTATATCATGATAAATGTTTATTATTCATGCTAGAATTGTATTAACCGGAAACATAATACATGTGTGAATACATAGACAAACAGAGTGTCACTAGTGTGCCTCTACTTGACTAGCTTGTTAATCAAAGATGGTTATGTTTCCTGACCATAGACATGAGTTGTCATTTGATTAATGGGGTCACATCATTAGGAGAATGATGTTATTGGCGTGACCCATTCCGTTAGCTTAGCACCCGATTGTTTAGTATGTTGCTATTGCTTTCTTCATGACTTATACATGTTCCTATGACTATGAGATTATGCAACTCCCGTTTACCGGAGGAACACTTTGTGTGCTACCAAACGTCACAATGTAACTGGGTGATTATAAAGGTGCTCTACAGGTGTCTTCGAAGGTACATGTTGGGTTGGCGTATTTCGAGATTAGGATTTGTCACTCCGATTGTCGGAGAGGTATCTCTGGGCCCTCTCGGTAATGCACATCACTTAAGCCTTGCAAGCATTGCAACTAATGAGTTAGTTGCAGGATGATGTATTACGGAACGAGTAAAGAGACTTGCCGGTAACAAGATTGAACTAGGTATTGAGATACCGACGATCGAATCTCGGGCAAGTAACATACCGATGACAAAGGGAACAACGTATGTTGTTATGCGGTCTGACCAATAAAATCTTCGTAGAATATGTGGCAGCCAATATGAGCATCCAGGTTCCGCTATTGGTTATTGACCGGAGACGTGTCTCGGTCATGTCTACATAGTTCTCGAACCCGTAGGATCCGCACGCTTAACGTTTCGATGATAGTTATATTATGAGTTTATATGTTTTGATGTACCGAAGGTTGTTCGGAGTCCCGGATGTGATCACGGACATGACGAGGAGTCTCGAAATGGTCGAGACATGAAGATTGATATATTGGAAGCCTATGTTTGGATATCGGAAGTGTTCCGGGTGAAATCGGGATTACCGGGAGGTTACCGGAACCCCCCGGGAGGTTAATGGGCCTTAGTGGGCCTTTACGGAGAAGAGGAGAGGCGGCCAGGGCTGGGCCGCGCGCCCCTCCTCCCCTAGTCCGAATAGGACAAGGAGAGGGGGGCGGCGCCCCCACCCCCTTCCTTCTTCTCCTCCACTCCTTCCCCCTCCCAAGTCCTAATCCAACTTGGAAAGGGGGGGAGTCCTACTCCCGGTGGGAGTAGGACTCCTCCTGGCGCGCCCTCTCCCTTGGCCGGCCGCCCCCCCCCCCCTTGCTCCTTTATATACGTGGGCAGGGGGGCACCCCATAGACACAAAAATTGATCTGTTTGATCTTTTAGCCGTGTGCGGTGCCCCCTCCACCAGAGTCCACCTCGATAATACTGTAGCGGTGCTTAGGCGAAGCCCTGCGTCGGTAGAACATCAACATCGTCACCACGCCGTCGTGCTGACAAAACTCTCCCTCAACACTCGGCTGGATCGGAGTTCGAGGGACGTCATTGGGCTAAACGTGTGTTGAACTCGGAGGTGCCGTGCATTTGGTACTTGATCGGTCGGATCGTCAAGACGTACAACTACATCAACCGCGTTATGCTAACGCTTCCGCTTTCGGTCTACGAGGGTACATGGACAACACTCTCCCCTCTCGTTGCTATGCGTTACCATGATCTTGTGTGTGCTTAGGAATTTTTTTCAAATTACTACATTCCCCAACAGATCTCGAGGTTGACCATACTTCCCTCCTCGCAAGAACTGCATCCTGACATGAAGTTACTTATTTTTTAGATCAATACTCAGAGCAACCCAGATCCATTTAGTAGGAGCCAGATAAACAAGACTCGGAGAAGTGAATTCAAAAGGAAAAATATAAAAACAGACTACAAGGTGAGAACACCCACTTCCTACATCAAGCTAAAAGCGAAAGCACTAGGACGATTAAGACTCTTCTTATTACACATGAAGAACACGAGGCTAAGATAAACAGAAACTACAACATATACACATCGAAGAACATGAGGCTAAACGAAAGTAATTGAAAGGGTGTTACTTACCAAAGCTTGTTTTACAGGTTCGGTGCAGCTCCTCTTTAATTTGCCATGCTCCTTGAAGATGTCCCCAATATCCCATTTTTGGTCTTCATTGCTCCTCTGCATGTTCGTACTCGTGGGTTTAAAATCTCAACATGGCAAGAAAAATATAATAGTAATACTCACGCATCTTGTGGGCAACATTAAAGCACTCGTCTGCCATGTTAGAGCATCTCCAACAGAAGCGCAACGCGCAGACGCTTTAATAAGCGTTTACAGTGCTGAGATCAAGAAGTAGAGATAGAGAGTAGAGACTAGAGAGTAGAGACATAGATAGTTCTCAGCATAGATATAGCATAGATAGATAAAAAATAGATAGTTCAACTATTCCTCGCCGTCCGACTCCTCGTCGGTGATGTCCTCCTCCGACGTCTCAATGTAGGCGTGAAGATACCAATCGTTGTCGGATTCATAAGGGCGACGCTGCTCCTAGCCTCATCTTGAATTGAGCGTCCGCTTTTCGCGTATGCTTGTCCTCGTGATAAGCGGCTCGCTCCGCCCTCCTCTTCTCCCTCTCCGCCCTCCTTTGCGCGTAGAACTCATGCTCGTTGATGATGTCCTATGGGAATCATTGGCACCACAATGCCATGGCTTCCTTGCCCATCTTGGTGATAAGCCGCGGCAGAGGCGCGAGCTCCTGCGCCCGCTTCCGCGTCGGCACGTTGGGGAAGTTCAATGTTCTATGAGGCCACCGGAGGCGCCAGCCGTCGCGTAGTACGCGCGGGCGGCCTTGTTGGCGGTGTTGAAATTGCCGAGGCCGAGGCGCATCCCGCGGAACCGGATCTTGGCGGAGAAGCCGCTGGAGGGGCGCGCGCGGACGCCCCGGTATCCCCATGTTTCCCTGCGACGCGGCAGCATGGTGGCGCGGCAGCGGCGAGGCGAGAAAGAGCGGGAAGAGAGCGGTGGCGAGGCGCAGAGCGGGGAGAGAGCGGTGGCGAGACACAGAGCAGGGAGAGAGCGGTGTCAAGGCACAAAGCGGTGGGAGGGCGTTCGGTTTTATAAAGCGCGTCGGACGTCGCGCGCCAAAACTAGTGCGCGCCCGGCCGCTTTTTATCATGCGCGCGTGATACTTTCCCGACGTCCCTGCTATCTCTACTCTCTTCTCTACTGTTATATTTATTATATATTTAATATTTATCTCAACTCTCTTCTCTACTGTTATATTAATTTTATATTTAATATTTACCTCTACTACTCTAATCTCTACTATTTTTTTCTACTTTATTTTCTTTTCTCTACTCTTATAAAAAACTGAGATGGTGATGATGGTGTGCCTGCCATCCTGCAATATAGACCGTCGGATCTATATCTGACAGATAGAAAGTAAACTATGACAATTTGCCAAAGAGATACCCGCACCCCTCTCCACATTTGCAGATAAGGACTTTCCTCGTTCATCTTCGTCTCCCACGAGATAAACAGCTCGTATAAATGCATCTTGATGTTCCATGCAACGCATGGGACTCTTGCTTGTTTTTTTTCTTTAAAAAAACAGAGTTGATGGTGATGGTGTGACTACCATCCTGTAATATAGGCCGTCCAATTTA